>NW_026888957.1:0-12349 GCF_032173495.1 Musca vetustissima
ATCTCTATGTCTGTCCTTCTTAGTAAATGAGGAGTTTGATCCCCAATTTTTCTTAAAATCTGGCGATAATATATATGGAAGCTATATCCAAATATGAACCGATTTCTACAAAACTAGTCACAGTTTAGGTTATACTTATTTCAGTACGTTTTGTTCCTATCAGCCATAAATTGGTTCCTTCGTGAGCCAATTTCTTAAAATCAATTTATGATATAATGGAGCTATATCTAAATCTCAACCGATTTTCACGAAACTTGGCACACATCATTCTGGACCATATTCAGTACGCTATGCCAAATTTCGTGCAAATCGAAAGATATATACGGACTTTGGTGCAGCATTTACATGAAATCGGACGAAACTATATGTGGGAGCTATATCTAAATCTAGACCGATTTTCTCGAAGCTTTGCAGGTATTACTCTAGGCTCAATTCAGTACGGTATGCCAAATTTCATGCAAATCGACAGATATATAGGGCCTTTGGTGGACCATTTACCATATTTAAAACTGAACCGATTTTTCCCAATATCAATAAGGTTCGTCCTTGGGCCAAACAAATGAGCTGTGCCAAATTTCACCCAAATCGGATTATAAATGCGACTTGTACTTTGTTTACAATTTAACACCAACAGACGAACAGATGGACAGACGGACGGTCATGCATAAATCGACTCAGAAAGTGATTCTATGCATGTTCTCAAAAGAAACTATGAGTCTATCTCGTTTCCTTTTGCCTGTTACAAACATATGCACAAAGGCATAATACCCTGTACCACAGTGTGGTGAAGGGTATAACTAGACTATTGAACTAACTAACCAACTAACTATAGAATGAATGCCCTGTTCGAAATTAGAATACCAGCAAGTGAGCAGAACAACTAAAAGTCAAAACAATAACAACGAGAAGAACAACAAATATATATTCTCGTTAATACTGTCTGCCTACATAAACCAATAATTGAAAAAAAGGAAACACTGGAGGGAAACAAAACAAAACGGTGAAAAACAAAACCGCATCGGTAATCTCAAAGAAAGTCCAATTGGTTCACAGTGAAACAAGAAAATAATGGCTTTAATATTTTTCCTAAATAATACCTTTCCAAAAGATATCAAAGCGAATATTTATTAAGAGTATTGCCTTCTTCAAATGCAAGGGTTAGATTTTTTAAAAATATGTTTTTCATGGACCTACATTTTTTAAAAGAATATTTTGGCTCAACCTAGATTTTTTAAAAAAGAGTTTTCAGGGATCACTGAGCGCAGATCCTCGGCCGCATTCATGATCCGATGTGGAAGAAATTTGCCACAAGTTACTTGTTTGGCCCAAGGACGAAATAAGAGGAAATCGGTTTAGATTTAGATATAGTTCCAATATATGTTTTCGTTCGATTTTATGTAAATGGTGTACCAAAATCCCAATCTGTGTCCGTTTTAGACAACATTTTGGACAATTTTATTTAAATGGTGCAAAAAACTCCCAATATTTATCCAATTAAAATAAAATTTTGCACACAGTCCGGTTTGTTGTCTGTGAAGTTTTGTTGTAATCTGTTCAGATTTAGATACAGCACCCATATATAGTTTCGGCCGATTTAATGTAAATGCTGCACCACATTCCAAATATTTATACCATTGAGACACAATTTTTGCACAGTGTACTGAATTAAATTCAATTTTATGTCTGTTAAGTTTTTTTCGAAATCGGTTCAGATTTGCATATAACTCCCATATATAGTTTCGTCCGGTTTTATGTACAAGGTGCACCAAACTCACAATATTTGTCCGATTGGGACACAATTTTGCCCAGAGTACGGAATAAGGTCCAATTTAATATACATGTAAAGTTTTGTTGAAATCGGTTTAGATTTAGATGTGGCTCCCATATATAGCATCGTCCGATCTTAGGTAAATGGTGGACCATGTTCTTAATAATTGTCCTATTGAGACAAAATTTTGAGCATCCTTCTTAATTAGGTCCAGTTTGATGCCTGTGAAAGTTTGTTGAAATCGGTTCAGATTTAGATATAGATCCCATATATAGTTTCGTCCGATTTTAGGTAAATGGTACACAAAACTCCTATATAAAATTTTGTCCGATTTTAAGTTAATGGCGCACGAAATTGCTGTCAGATTGACATGAAATTACAAAATTGAGCATAAAATGACTTGATTGCGTCTTGTAGATGTACAGACTTAGACCACACTTATCCGATGGATATTTGCTTTAAATCGATATACATAATGTTTGTTCCATTGTAACAAACGTATGACATGTTTATGGATTGATCCAAGTCGCTTCACATTTAGATAAAGGTCGCATATTTTAGTTTATCCAATTTCATGTTAATGGTCCTTAAAAAATGCGACGTCTGCTAGGATGCATATGTTTAATATAGCCATAGTGGTGAAGGGTATCATATAATCGGTCCCGTCTAACTTTACTGCTTTCCTTACTGGTTTCGTTTGAGTTCATTCCATTTGTGCTCCAAATAATAAAGGTTTCTCCATGCGAAATAAAATTCTGGACAGAGCTGCAACATACCAAATCGTTTATGCCACGATTGCTGGATTAGATCCAGATTTACATATACATACAAATGGTACACCAAAGAATCCAAGTCTGCCCGATTGTTATGACATTTTATTCGTAGATTTCAGAATGATATACACATTCTGAAAAAATTCAAAGATCTACGTAGATTATAAATTCTGTTCTATCGACAGGTTATTGTACATATGAAGGTTTGTTGAAATCGATTTAGATTTAGATATAGCTCCCATATTTATTTTCGTCCGATTTTAGGTAAATGGTACACCAAAGTCCCTATATATCTTTTGATTTGCACGAAATTTGGCATAGCGTACTGAACTAAGTCAAGAATAATGCGTGTTAAGTGTCGTGAAAATAGTTTCAGGTTTAGATATAGCTCCTATATATATTTTCGTACCCAAAGTGATGAAGGGTATCATATAATTGGCCATGTTCGACTTCTGAACTTTCCTTATTGGTTAAAAATTATTTTTTTTTTGCGAAGGCTATCAATGCGTAGATTTTTTATATGATATTCCTTCGAAGGCTTCAAAGAGTCGTTTTATTAAAGAATACTTTTTCGAAGGCTATAATTTTTAAAGAATATTTTCAGAATGCTATCAAAGTGTAGATTTTATAAAGAATATTTTTTCGGAGGTCTATCAAAGTGTGGATTTGTTTTAAGAATATTTTTTCGGAGTCCTTTCAAAGCGTAGATTTATTTTAAGAAGCGTAGATTTTTTAGAAAATATTTTTTTAAAGAATATTTTTCGAATTCTAGGGTTGTTCAGATCCGCAAGATTACAAATTCTGTTCTATCGACAGCATTCTGTTCTACATATGAGCATCTCTTGTATGTACCCAAAGTGACCCTTATTGGTTAAATATTATTTTTTTTTCGAAGGCTATCAATGCGTAGATTTTTTATATGATATTCCTTTGAAGGCTTCAAAGCGTCGATTTATTAAAGAATACTTTTTCGAAGGCTATTAAAGCGTAGATTTTATAAAGAATATTTTTTCGGATGCCTATCAAAGCGTAGATTTTATAAAGAATATTTTTTCGAAGGCGTAGATTTTATAAAGAATATTTTTTCGAAGGCGTAGATTTTATAAGCGTAGATTTTATAAAGAATATTTTTTCGGATGCCTATCAAAGCGTAGATTTTATAAAGAATATTTTTTCGGAGGCCTATCAAAGCGTAGATTTTATAAAGAATATTTTTTCGGAGGCCTATCAAAGCGTAAATTTTATAAAGAATATTTTTTCGGAGGCCTATCAAAGCGTAGATTTTTTAGAGAATATTTTTTCAAAGCGTAGATTTTTTAAAGAATATTTTTCGAAGATCCCCAAGGCATTTGATCATTCTCATATTTACCTAATATTGTTTATATCCCATTCCTACATACCGTGTAAGCAATTCATCTTCATCTAGCCCGGCTAGGCAAATATAACGTCATCGAACAATTGTTGATTCATGTACACACATGATTTGATTACTTCAAGTAAATATGTATGTCTGTGTGTGTTGTATATATATTGTGTCTGGATGTAGCTTTTAATTGTGTTTGACTGTTATACGTGTTGTTGTTGTTTTTTTTTTCTTTTTCGTACAAAATACAAACCGATCGATAGGAATTATCGAAATCATTCGCAATGTTGTTTTTTCCACGTTTTATTTTGTGTTACTATTGCCATTGTTGTTGTTGTTCTTATTCTCGATGGTTTATTTGGGAAATTGATTTTTTTGTTTCTTCAACCCGTTTGTGTTTCAATGAGGCAGTATGCCGTTGAAAGCAAAACATCATCTTTCAGTTTTTGTTATGGCGCATGAAATACGCGTAAATTAATACAAGAAAATCGCTCGGCTTAAAAATCAAATACAACAACCGAGAACAAGACAAAGAATTTGAAAAAAAAGTCTACGGTTATATGAAACGTATTTAATACAAAAAATCAATACCATTCCAATAATAAAATAAAGTGCAAAAAAAAAAATACAAAGAAAATTTCCCTGTTTTTGTGTATCAATCAAATGAAATTATTTTGCAATATAGAAAAAAAAATCAAATGAAATAAATCAAATCAAATCAAAGCCAATTATTGACAACATTGTGTGTATGTGTGTGCATTCACATTGCCTAAATTCTGTGGTTTACCTAGTTCTTTCAGTGTTGCAGTGTATCTTGAAAATTAACAATTGTGCAGAAACTACCATGTCATGTATTGGATGGATGGCTTTACATTTGATGACAATCTAATCAATAATTCATTTTTGAGCGGCGACAGCAATGGCGAATTAAGTGACAATAATCATCGTCTTTCACGCACAGCATCTACCAGCAGTGGAGCTAGAAATCGTTTTAGATCGTCATCGAATCGTAAATCTCAACATTTAAGAGGATTAGCAGCAACATCGAAAGCAAGTAAGTTTTCTTAATGGTATCCTACTTGAGAAAATGAAAGGGAAAGAGAGAAAAACAGAGAAAAAAGGAAAATACTTAAAACAAATATTATTTTGGACTGTTGAACTGCAATTTAGTTTGTTTTTATTTAGTTGTGTTTTGTTAACGTAAAATCTTTTAATGGTTTGCCAGAAAGAAAATGTACAGATTTTCCATGAACTTATAAAAAGTTGCAAAATTTCCGAATTAATATTATTGCCAAAGGTATAGATTTTTGAAATAATAATAATAATAGCAATTTATCTATGCACTGATATGCCTGATACAACACCTCGAAATATTCACTGGATATTGTGTACGTTTTTCAACCGAAATGGTTATAGCTTGATATTTATACCCTACACAACTATGTTGTCAGGGTATTATAGCTTTGTACAGCCCCAAGAGTTTGTAATGCCGCGAAATATTGGTCCTAGACCCACCTTTAAGTATCCGATCGTCATATTTCGACCATTATAAATTGTAAACACGGTACAGGCCACAGTTATGGACCAATCTTCACGAAATTTTGCATGTAGGATGGGTTGTGGCCAATGAAGACCCCTATTGTTTTTGGGAAAGATCGGTTAATACTAAGGTGATGAAATGGACCAAATACATTATTTTTGTCCGATTTTTCTAGTCGCTCTAGAGGCCGCAATTATGACCCGAACATCGCGAAATTTCACATGGTGAAGGGGATCGGGCCAAAGAATAAGCATGACTGTTTTCATAAAGATAGGTCAATATTTAGCTGGTCAAATGGACCCTGACTTCTGTCAAAATTTGTATTCTATGGCGTATATATTTACCTCTGAAGAACATAGACCCACAAATTGATAGTATATCCAAGAGGAGTGGTTGAGTTTTAAATTGATACCATTTGTATTGTCGTATGTACTCGGATGTTGGAGCTACACTTAAATATAAGCAGATGGTTATTTATTCATATATTATATAGTAAAACATTGCCACACTAGAAGACGGAAATATAGCAGTGATCGCTGTGATATTTTCCATGATGTTCCAGGTAAGGTCAAGGAAAACGCCTGTAATTTTCCGTGATGATCAGATAAAAATTTTGGGATAAAGTGGACCGGAAAGTTAATTTTTTTATGTATCTTCGAGTCGACAATTATATGCCGGACAATTGGGGGGCTGTACTGAATTAGTAATTAGTAATATTTGGAAAATATATCAGTGTTTAAAAGTGCTGTTAACCTCTAATCGGGCAAGAGGCTGCAAATATCACGAAATATTGCCCAGGCAATAAACATCTGCAGAAAATTAGAGTTCCTTGGTAGTTGTGTAGGTTATCGTATGGTCGGCCATGTCCGACTATATTGCTCCACTCACTGGTTTATATTCAATATGTGCTACAGCCCCAATAAAACGGTTTGAGGATTTTAGAGACGATTTTCAATCGAATTGTAGAAAGAATTTTTTATACCGTTCATTCCGTCGATTGTTTTACTGTATATTGTTCACAACCCTTGTGTAGCTTAATAATCCCAAACATTTTACACGACTATTTAACGATCAATAGTTTTGCCAACATATTCGGCTATCTTTTTGGCTACTTTGCCATTTTGTTTATGTCTAAATAGATATATGAAGGCGTAATAAAATTGAATATTTGCATTAAATTTCTTTGCATAAACATCACAAGATTTTTTTTGATTGATCTATTAAACAGTTACAACAGTTTACAATCATCCATAAAATTAAGATAAACAATATTATGGGGAACAGTGGTCAAATGATTGGAAATGAATATTAGAGAAAATGAAAAAAAAATTAATTAATTTAACTTTGTTGATTTTCGTCTGACCATAAGGTTTTACCAATTGTTATATGGTTAAAACTCGGCCCTCATGGTAAAAGGGATAAGAAGTTATGCCCGGCCAAACAAACTTAACCATTAAAAGCCCAACACATGATCGTACGACATAGGGTGCTGAGGTTGGTGATGCTAAAAAAATGCAATGACCATTCAGATGACAGAATTTAATCCGTACATAGTTGTCCCATGTTGAAGCGTTTCTCAAAATGTTTGTTTAAAATTTTTTACAGACTACTGATTTGAAACTAGAATAAAGTTTCTTGTGTTTTCCTTTAGGTGAACCCCCCCCCCCCCCTTCTCGGTATCAAAAATGTTTTGATATACTTCGAATCTACACTAATTAATGAATGTCCCTACAAAATTTCAAGTGAACATCTCAAGAACTCTTGAAGATATAACCGATTTATTGTGTCAGCAAGTGACGGCTGAAGGACTTCTCAAACATTAAACGCGCTTTTCTCCAAACATTTTTTTGCGAATGGAGGGCACGATAACTCAAAAACTAATAAACCAATCGATTCCAAATTTTTACACGTTTCTCTGTGAGTGTATAGCTATCGTATGAACTAGGATAAAGCCAATCGGTGAAGATCTTCCTTATTTTTATACCCTCCACCACAGTATGGAGGGTATATTAGTTTTGTTTTTCCGTTTGCAACGCATCGAAATAATCATTTCCGAACCCTATAAGGTATATATATTTTTGATCAGCGTAAAATTCTATGACGATATAGCCATGTCCGTCTGTCTGTTGTAATCACTCTAGCGTCTAAACGAATTGAGATAAATCGCCAAAGTTTTGCATAGAGTCGTCTTTTGTCTGCAGGCATGTCAAGTTCGAAGATGGGCTATATCGGTTCACGTTTAGGCATAGCTTCTATATAAGGGTACCCCCCAATTTTCGGTATTTTGAGGTTATTGAGCGTGTTTTTCAACCGAATTCGCTGAAATTTGGTACTTTAAGTTCATATTGGGTAGCAAATCTCCCCACTAAAAATTATAAATATAGGTCAATTTTTTCGGATAGCCCCATTTTTGGGGTATTCCCTATATAACCCCCTTTTTATACCCTCCACCATAGTATGGAGGGTATATTATTTTTTTTCCGTTTGTAGCGCATCGAAATAATCATTTCCGATCAGCGTATTCTTGATCAGCGTAAAATTCTATGACGATCTAAGCATGTCCGTCTGTCTGTTGTAATCACTCTATCGTCTAAACGAATTGAGATAGAACGCTAAAATTTTGCATAGAGTCGTATTTTGTCTGCAGGCAGGTCAAGTTCGAAGATGGGCTATATCGGCCCACGTTTAGGCATAGCTCCCATATATGTTACCCCCCAAATTTCGGTATTTTAGCGCGGGTTTCACCGAATGCGCTGAAATTTGGCACATTGGGTTCTTATTGGGTACCAAATTTTCCTACTTAAAATTATAAATATAGGTCCACTTTTTCTGGTAGCCCCCATATAAGGGTACCTCCCAATTTCCAGTTTTTGGGGGATTTTGACCGGATTTTTTCACCGAATTTGCTGTAATTTAGTAATTTGAGTTCCTATTGGGTAGCAAATCTCTCCACCAAAAATTATAAATATAGGTCATTTTTTTCGGGTAGCCCCCATATAAAGGTACCCCCAATTTTCGGTATTTTAGGGTTCTTGAGCGCGGTTTTCAACCGAATTCGCTGAAATTTGGTACATTGAGTTCTTATTGGGTACTAAATTTCCCCACTAAAAATTATAAATATAGGTCTACTTTTTCTGGTAGCCCCCATATAAGGGTACCTCCCAATTTCCAGTTTTTGGGGGGTTTTGACCGGATTTTTTCTCCCAATTGGCTGTAATGTAGTAATTTGAGTTCCTATTAGGTAGCAAATCTCTCCACAAAAAATTATAAATATAGGCCAATTTTTTCGGGTAGACCTCATATAAGGGTACCCCCTATTTTCGATATTTTGAGGTTCTTGAGAGCGTTTTTCAACCGAATTCGCTGAAATTTGGTATTTTGTAGTCATATATGATAACAAATCTCCCCACCAACAATTATTAATATTCACCCCTTTTGAGGGGTAGTGCCCATATAACCCTCTTTTTATATTAAAATAGTTATCTGATTTGTTTCGTGTATTGGGATTGGGTAGTCGTTACGTGGAATAGTCAATTTCAATTAAGATAAACAATTAAAATATTGGGTTCAAAATAGGCATATACCGGTCATTAATTAGCCATAGCCCTCATAAAATGATATCCCCAAATATTCACTATTTCCTACACTATGTAATCAATATTGGTCCCGCTTTAGTCATAGCCTCATATAACATTGTAATCTAAATTACAGTAGTTTCAGAATTTATACTCTACCTTGCGTTATCAGTATCAGTCCACTTTTTGGATCTTACAGATTTTAGGAAATAACCCCATTAAAATTGCTGAAGTTTGTATTTGGTGTACATAATGGTTTACATAAATCGGTTTGTAGAATTATCGGTATATACCCACTTTTTGGTATGTTCCCTATATTTTCATTTTTAGTACCTGTCAGAATATCTATGGTGGAGGGTATCCAAAGTTCGGCCCGGCCGAACGTAACGCTTATTCACTTGTTAACTTGGTTTTTGGTAAACAAAATCGGCGATTTTCCAAAAATATTTTTACAAAGATCCACAATTTTGTTAATTTTAGAGCGAAGTCAATACGTCATACGAGAGCCAGACATGTACTCTTTCTAACACCGTTGGAATTTTCGGATTCCGATGTTCCAGTGAGGAGTTATCATTCCCGCCATCACAAATAATAAGGACTTTTCTTTAATTTCAAAAAATAACAACAAAACAATAACAAACATTTTTTGTAAATTATTTTTCTTCTCTTTTAAATCTTCAAATATATATGTGCAAAGTTACAAACCTTAACAAGCATTGGAATTGATTTACCAGCCCATCTTGAAAAATTAAAATAGAGAATGGTGGGATTCCCATTAAACAGCTCAGAATTTGACGCAAACACCTCGTTCGATTTCATGTTGGAAGACTGACACAAACATTTCCATTCAATTCCGAGGGTATAAGAAGTTCGTCCATACTCACGAACTTTTTATACCCACCATGTGTGCATTCAATTTCGGCCGGGACCATTACATAGAGAATATGTCATTGTAAATTGCCTATAAATAACTTTATAGTTTGGAAAAAGCGGGTAAAACCCCTTAAATGCCGAAAATGGGGTGGGACCTTAATATGGGCGCCCTCTAAATGTTATTCTCAATGAACCCGAACTGCCAAAGTTCAGTCCACCCAGATTAAAAAAAGTGACTAAAACCATCAAAATATCAATGCAAAGCATTCTAGAAGCTGTTGAGGGTGTTCAAATTGAGGGTGTTGCACCTCATGGTGGAGGTTATTATAAAGCTTGTGTTAATCCTATTCCATAAGTGTATATACTCGTAATACACGCGTTTGACACCAATTGAACAACTTCAAAAATAATTTCAATGATCGTAAAATATCATCAACACCTCAATGACAGCCAATATCAAACTGTGAAACATGTTTGAATACCTTTATATCGAATTATTGCTAAAAAAACAACACTTAAATACATCAGTCTGAATTGAAAAATGTAATGTAATTAAATGGATTATTAACCTGCAGCTATTTTTAATCAACATCATCATCATCGTCATTATCCTCGTCGTCTCCATGACACATGAACTTTATTCATGCTGTGTATTAATTGGTTGTATAGTGTTAGGTGCTGGCGGGTTGGCTATTTGGCAAACTATTAATATTAACAATATTCACAAACACACTCACACAAATATGATATTATAATAAAAACAAAAATATGCAGTTCAACAGTACAAAAACAAAACGAAATAATATTTATATAAGGTATGATTAATTAAACAAATATCCATGTTTTGCTTCAAACCAAATAATACAAAAAAAAAATAAATAACAATAACTCCTGAATAAATATTTCAAAAAAATCCACATACATATATATGATGAAAATTAAATGTGTTGTTAGTGTTTCGGACACAAATACCGTGAAAATACATGTCATTAATGGTGTTATATAATGTAATTTATTAAATTAAAATATTTTCTTTTATAAATTTTACTGGTTGGGAAAAAATTTAATGGATAGAATCGCTAAAAAATGTATTATGGACAGGTTTCATAAATTTCTGAACTAAAAAAAAAAAAAAAAAAAAACAGTAAGGAAAGTAGTAAAGTCGGACGGGGCCGACTATATGATACCCTTCACCACTACGGGTATATTAAACAGGACTATTAACATGAAATTGGATGAACTAAAATATGCGATATTTGTCTAAATGTGAATCGACTTAGATAAATTCATACACATGTCATACGTTTGTTACAATGGGACAAAAGTATGTAAATCGCATAACCAATATCCGTTGTCATCTATACTCAATTTTGTACATTGTGCAAAATTTGATGTCAATCTGACAAACATGAGGAGTTTGATGCACAATTTACTTAAAATCGGACGAAAATATATATATGGAATCTATATCCAAATATGAATCGATTTCAACGAAACTTGTCGCAGGTTAGGTTATACTAATTTCAGTACATTTTGTTCCTATCAGTACGTTTGGTTCCTTGGTGCGTCAATTACTTAAAACCAATCTATAACTTAAGGGAGCTATATCTAAATCTTAAACGATTTTCAGAAAAACTTGGCACACATGATTCTGGATTAAATTCAGTACGCTATGCAGCATAAGAACTTTATTACATTATTTACATTAAATCGGACGAAAATATGTATATTTATATCTGAACTGATTTTCACGAAACTCAGCACACATCATTCCAGCATCAATCCAGTACGCTATGATAAATTCCGTGCAAATCGGAAGATATTTAGGGACTTTGGTGCACCATTTACCTTAAATCGGACGAAAATATATAGGGGAGCTATATCTTAATCTGATCCTATTTTCGCGAAACTTAACACACATCATTCTATACTCAATTCAGTATGCTGTGCCAAATTTCGTGCAAATCGAAAGATATATAGGGACATTGGTGCACCATTTACATGAAATCGGACGAAAACTTATATGGAGCTATATCTAAATCTGGACCGATTTTCAGGAAACTTGGCCGACATCACTCTAGGCTCACTTAAAAAAATTTCGTGCAAATCGCAAGATATATAGAGACTTTGGTGCACCATTTACATGAAATCGGACGAAGCTATATATGGGAGCTATATCTAAATCTTTACCGATTTTCACGAAACTTGGCAGACATCACTCTAGCCTCACTTTAGTACGTTATACCAAATTTCGTGCAAATCGAAAGATATTTAGGGACTTTGGTGTACCATTTACCATAAATCGGACGAAAATATATAGGGGAGCTATATCTAAATCTGAACCGATCTTTGCCAATTGCAATAGGGTTCGTCCTCGGGTCAAATAAATGACCTATGCCAAATTTCATTCAATTCGGATCATAAATGCGACCGGTACTTTGTTTACAATTTAGCATC
>NW_026888958.1:0-12204 GCF_032173495.1 Musca vetustissima
AAAACACAAAAAGTTAAATTTTTGGTCGACTTCATCCCAAAATTATAATCTGATCATCACCGAGGCGTTGTCCTTGACCATAATTGGAATCTCATGGAAAATTCAAAAGCGATCAGCGCTATATTTCTCTGCCCTCTAGTGTGGTAATGAGTTATTTAATAATGTCTGAATACCTAAGCACCTGTAAATATTTAAGTGTAACTCCCACATCCGAGTACATACGACAAAATAATTGGTATCAATTTAAAGGATATATTTATACCAAGCAGGAAATTCTAAATGCTACATATTCGCTAAATAATTAATGTCCCAAGGGAAGGATGTCAAGTTTTTGTACACAAGATAATTGATTGATTGTCTGGTTCGTAAAGGCTCTGTATGTAGAAATTTTCCATGTGGAATAAGTTCGTTGCGAAGGGTTTGACAAAGTAACATTTATGGTAAACTGTACTGGAAGGGTTGGAATATGCAAATGACGATCTACTGGCAGGCAGCTAATAAAGAAACATATAACTGTCTTTTGAGTTGCTGAACTCCACTATTCATGTCTGCTCATCAGATAAATGATAATATTCATCTCTGCCGGCTTGATAAAACTATATCACGGGCAATTGTAATTCGACTCAAAATTACCTAAAATAATTAGGTCCACAAAAATATGAGGTTTTAAACCAACATTTCGATGAGGCTCCTTTTTACCATACCAAAGTGTATATACCCTCATTAGCCATTAGGCTGAGGGTGTAGAAATGTGTTTTACCTTTTTCGTTCCCACAGTGAAAACTGATTTTTTTTGAGCCTATAAAACCATTTCCTACATTTTTGTTATTATCTCCTACAATAAACTTCACAACAATAACACCTCTACCACTCCTTTCAAATATGGACTTTAAAAAAGAAAATAAAAACTTTAACAAAACCTAATTCACACATCTACACCTTCAACATTTTCTTGTCGAAATTGTATCTATTTTTTATGTACATACCAAAGTACTTTTAAAAACGTAAAAGAAACTCGTATATTTTACTTCCAGGAAATGAAAAAAAAAATACATATACACATACAAACGCCTTCAGGGTCTCATTTTTGTTCGGCACATCTTCCTTCCTCCATTGTAAAGTGTCTGTATTCACATTTCAAAAGGAATACAATGCGCTAGTATTTGTTTCTTTTTCCCCATCATTCCTGCCATTGCAATGTTCAGAAATTTCCACGTAGCCAACTTTTGTGTGTCAAGCCATATTTTGAAAAGGATTACTATCTCAATACAATAATGGATTGTCATAAAAGGCTTGCTTTTTTACAGAAGCATGCTGTTCGAAGAGACATATTAAAATATCCTGACAATTTTGTTCTTTGAAAAGGTATTTCTTTTGTAAAAATCAAATTAAAACGGAGGAAAGAATTTCACAAAATTAAAATCAATAAAAACATTGTCAAAGTAATCATAACAGAGAATATTGATATTTGTGGAGTTTAATCGCTTTAAGATATTATACGAAATTGTATTTATGAAATTTATTAAAAAGAAAAAAAATAAATATTATATTGTAAAGGAGTAGAAGAATATTTGAAGAGAATATATTCTGTACATAAGCTGAAGACTTATATCAAATTTATAAAAATAAATACATTTTTTAAAGGATGTTGTATATAATGAATATGTGAATATATATCAGGAATATACACTTCACCATAACTTTATGAGTATATTAAATTTGTCATCAGAATAAAATTATATGTCAATTTAGCCTGTTGAAATCACGTAATATTTAATATATGTTTTACACATACCCTAATAATATTTCTAGGATGTTTGGACATATGACGGTGCCCCAAATATTCGCTATATTTTTCAACCGAATTGACTGTTTGGTATTTTGAATTCTCATTAGGTAGCACATTTTCCTACTAAAAAATTTCAAAATTACATAAATTTTTGGGGTATATTCGGTATATTAGGCAGTTCATGCTCTTTTCTCAAAAAAAGTAGCTGAAATTTTAAAATTTGGATTACCGTTGGGGAGAAGATCTCTCTATTAAAAATCAATTATCAATCAAATCAAATCAATCAATATTAGGCCAATGTGCAATGTAAGACGTAACGGTACTTATGATATCAACCGAATTGGCTCTAATTTGTTCCTACCGGACCATAGCGGCACCCTCCCATTGTATGTAGATTGGTGTTATGTTTTCACCTGACAGCAATAGACATGTCATAGCCCGCATAGAATGATCTCAATCGATTTAAAATATTGTTAAAGTTCACTTCATGGTTATAAAAATTCGGCTCGGAATAACGTAACACTGAGTTTTTGGGCTTAGGGTGCGTATGATTAATGTCAGCACTTATACGTTATTGTGCTTGAATGGAATAAGGATTTTTGCATTACCAGCATAAAAAGTCCTCAAAAGTATATTTTTTGGATTATTCCATTGCATTTTGTTGTTACTCATACAGGGCGATTTTTAGCTATTATCTGTTTGTATTCTTCACTATCAGTCATCATCAGTTTGGTATATAATTTAACCATGAATTGTATTACAACCAAAACGTTTGCGAATTTATCAAAATGCATGCACTGGTTAGAAAGTTCATCGGGCGCCTCTTCCACTGAAGCTGCTATTCGAGCTTACGGTGAGTACGAACTGAACAAAATATGGCAGTTGTATCGGCCTCACAATCGGTACCACAGAAATTAAGCGTCTGCTATTCAACAACGTGGACATTTTTGCTGAAAGATGTAGGTATGAAGCCTTTCGAAATACATCTGATGCAAGAATTTAACCCGAAAGATCACTGCAATCGAAAATTGTTGGTGAATGCGTAAATGCAGTCACAGTTTGGTGCGATATTTTGGCTGTTAGCATCATTGGACAGCACTTCTTCAGAGATTTTGCGATCTTAACTTATCATAATTATCTGTATGTACAGACAAGCCCGAATGTGCTGTAGCTCCGAATTGTATATAAACCAAGAAGGCCTATATAACATTTAATAGGGGCCTAATTTTACAAAAATTTTGAGATGAAATTTCGAAGAGTACGATAAAATTTGGCACCCAATTGAGAAAAAAAACTTCTGGCAAATGAATGTACCTTATATTGAAGACTTGTAACTTTGCATATATGTGTTTAAAGACTTAAAGGATAAGAAAATTAATTGACATAATTTTGTTGTTATGTAGGTGTTTTTTGGAACTAAAAAAAGGTCCTAATTTTATACGGCGGACATGATTTATAACCACAGGAACGTCCGAATTCAGAAATATCAACGGCATTCGAAAGATTATTAACATCGCACAAAAATTAACAAAATGGCTGACTTATACATTTGTTTTTGGAAAATTCCCTTTTTTGTCATAAACAAAGTTAGAAAATACAGAAGAACTTGACGGATTACATTCATCCTATTCATACGATGCCTACGTATGCACAGAAAAACATGTTAAAATTTGGAAAGGGTTGAATAGTAGTTTTTAAGTTATCGTGCCCGGCATTCGGCATTATCGAGAAAAAGTTTTTAAAGACTACATTTTCAAGAATTGTTGAGATTTTGATGACAGCGACATAATGGGTGGAACATTGCAAACGGTAACAGATACCTTTGAACAAATTGAGAAAATGCCGAAGCGGGTCTGATCGTAAATGACGAGAAGACCAAAGCCGAAGCCTTTAAAAATATTTTTTTAAAATTACGTTAAAAATATCTATAACAAATCGGCGGTTCAGATTGGCCCAGATATCAATAAAATTTTGTTGTTCTTCAAAATCCAATAGCCTTGAAATAATTTAAAGAAATAATATCCTTATATATTTAAGGGTTCCGATAGGCCTTGCAAAAAACAGTATCTCAGATGGACCTTTAAAATACATTGGGTCAGGTAGGCTTTGAAAAATATTCTTAAAAATCCAGTGGCTCAGGTATATTTTAAAAATGTTTCTTAAATGTCCCGTGGTTCAGATGGACCCTGAAAAAATTATTATATATTTTTTTATGGTCAGGTCTTCATGCAATTTCGAATGTATGGTGGTGGATAAAATTAATCATATATTCTTTATCTCATTAGGATGTTGCATTATCAGTTCATGTTCGACAATAATATTGAGTGGCTTGGGTTTAGGTCAGTGGTGGGCATAACTAAATTGAGAGTAAGTGTGTGAGAGCATAACTGAGAAATAATCATTAGAATCGACTGACGAAAAGATAAACAAGAGAATGCTTGTTGGACCATCGGTGCTCATGATAATGAATGTTTGAAGCAAAAATGTTCCTCTTCCATTTTTTGCAATTTTTTTTGTCAAGTCACTGTAAACAACTCAACACATGGCCCTACGTTTAGAAAAAATTTCAACATTTCCTATGGAAATGTCGAATGACGCCGAACAATGCTTGTAAAATTTTATATCTGTCAATTGTAACTGAATACTTAATTTATTCTTTAATTGGGTTCCAATAGTAATCGTTTAAAAACACATCCTCCACTAGCGGCCTCTAATCAAGTACAAAAAAAAAGAAAGTCAGGAAATTGTATTACAGTATATTTAGCTTATGTAGAAATACCATTAACTGGAAATGTTCAAGAAAGAATTACTAAACAAAGAGCGGAAAACAAATTGACCCCCAAATGAAATGGACGTTAAAAGTATTCTGAAGCATTTTCAGTGGTAGTGTGTATATATGGACAAACTTCCTGCATTTCGAGTCCTTTGTTCAGTCCATCATCGTTTCCATGTGAAACAGAATATCGGCTCAATTAGTTAAGCTTGAAACAATTGTTGTTGGTTCGTAAGTGTTTAGTCGTGTCAAAAGGACATTGTATTTGTTGAGCTGTTGTCCTCTTTGTTGAACGCGAACGTGAGCAGATTATCGTTTAGAGGATAAACAATGGATGTATTTGGGATTATATTCACAATTCTCAGAAAAACATATTAATTGTGTGAATGTGCTTTGAAATGAAAACACAAACATGAAAATTAATTTAATTTTGCTCCGAAAGGCAAAAAACTTAATTTCAATTACTTTGATAAATTAATTTTAAAATTGATTATTATTCTCACGTAATAATAACTTTCACATATTTATATTTGTGTAGGTATTAATTAAATACTATTAAAAACATTTTCTTTCGATAAACCAAAAGAAGTAGGGAGGGGTCTACGATTACACCTTATATAGTAATACCTGAAATTTCCTAGTTCTTACATACAAATATAGAAAATATTCCATAAGGCTTTGCTTGCAATTTTATCAATACATTTCCATTTGATGCCATCTCTCAAAACAAATTGCAATAACTAATTTCATTTCAATAAAACTTTTAACAAAAGTTTCAAAATATTAACAACTAACAACAACTACAACAATTTAATGTACTTCTAACAAACAACAAGTATTTCCAATTTACTGGCTGACCACCGAACAACAAAACGCATCATCATCAATTCATACAATATAGATTGTAGAAGTTTTCCACCCTTTCTTCCCTCAATCGAATGTAAAAGTTTACCGAAAACAAAAGGACACCTGCAAAATTGCATTCACACACACACAAACGCACTCACCACATCAGCAACAACTTCAAGAACTCCTTTTTCTAAGTCTTGCATATTTTCCAAAATGTTTTTTTGAAATGAATTTTTACGCCATAAAATAAAGAATTAGTCACTTTAGGTTTTGGTTGATTTGACCCTCAAAAAATTGACCGATCATCATCTAAAAAGCCGCTCTACGTATTTGGTCAGATCCCCTTCACCTTGTAAAATATGTGATGTTCTGCATATAATAATTGCCTCTAGAGCGACTGGAAAATCTGACAAAATTAAAGTTTTCGGTTCATTGCACCCCCTGAATGAAATCTCAACTTCACCGAAAAGTATAAGCGTCGTCCTTGACCATAATCGGAACTTCATGTACACTTTCAAAGCGATCAGCGCGACATTTCCGTCCTCTAAAGGAGTAATAGTAATAATATGCACATAGTCACCTTTACTTAATTACTTATAACTCCCGCATCGGAGTACATACAGCCATATAATTGGTATCAATTTGAAGTCCAACAACTCTTCTTGGATATACTATCAACTTCTCGGGTATATGTCATTCAGGGGCAAGTATATACGCCCCAGAATAAAAAATTTGTCATTTTTCACACAAAAGACAGGGTCCATTTGACCCGCTAAATATGGTCCGATCTTTATCAAAACAGGTATGCTTATTCTTAGGCCCGATCCCCTTCTCGATGTAAAATATCACGATGTTCGGACCATAACTGCGGCCTCTGGAGCGACCAGAAACACCGACAAAAATTTAGTATTTGGTCCATTTCATCCCCTAAATATTAACCGATCTTTACCAAAAACAATAGGGTTCTTCATTGACCAGAACCCATCCTACATGCAAAATTTCGTGAAGATTGGTCCATAACTGTGGCCTGTATCGTGTTTACAAATTATAATGGACAGGCGGACGGACGGACGGACGGACACACATGTCTAGATCGACTCAGCTAGTCGAGATATGACGATCGGTATACTTAAAGGTGGGTCTAGGACCAATATTTCGTGGCGTTACAAACTTTTGGAGCTGCACAAAGCTATAATACCCTGACAACATAGTTGTGTAGGGTATAATTATTATTGAATTACTAGGAATATGATAATTCATGTAGAACCTGTTTGGATATTTAAGGGAACCCCCACATTCTCGATTTTAATTTTTCAAGATCTTCAATGGGCTGGTAAATCAATACCAATGCTTGGTAAGGCTTGTAACTTTACACATATATAATTGAAGATTTAAAAGAGAAGAAAAATAATTTACAAAAAAATTTTGTTATTTTTTGTTGTTTTTTGTAATTAAAGAAAAGTCCTTATTTTCGATGGCGAGCATGATAACTCCTCACTGGAACATCGGAATTCGAAAATTCCAACGGTGTTAGAAAGAGTACATGTCTGGCTCTCGTATGAACTAGGATTATTGACTTCGCTCTAAAATTAACAAAATGGTGGACCTTTGAAAAAATATTTTTGGAAAATCGCCGATTTTTTACCAAAACACATGTCAAAAAATAAGGAAGATCTTCACCGATTGGCTTTATCCTAGTTCATACGATAGCTACATACTCACAGAGAAACGTGTAAAAATTTGAAGTCGATTGGGTTATTAGCTTTTGAGTTATCGTGCCCGCCATTCGCAAAAAAATGTTTAGAGAAAACGCGTTTAAAGTTTGAGAACCCCTTCAGCCGTCACTTGATGCTTACACAATAAATCGGCTATATCATTTGAAATTTTGTAGGGACATTCTTTAATTAGTGTAGATTCGAATTATATTAAAAAAATTTTTGACCCCGCGAATGGGGGGGGGGGGGGTCCCCTTAATTGGTATATTGAAAGTGAATATAGAACACTGTGCAACGAGATTTTGGGGAATGAAAAATTCGTATTAGGTCAAGTTATTGCGTGACGCCATAAATTTGTTGATTTTAAACTTATAAATCACGAAGCAATGTATAGTTTAAATCGGATAGTCTATAAATTTTTGAAAAATTATGGTTGATGTACCAGAAGGAGTGGACTGATATTCTCCATGTTTGAACTTGATTTTTCCAAATATTCATCGAATGCAGCCTACGAATATTACTAAGGGGTACCAACATAATAATTTTTACCAAATAAACAGGCCACAATCTGTTCCGAAGAGCTTCTTTCACGAAAAACTCCGGAGACCCACATGGTCGATTGCTACATTGTTTCGGGTTCATACACATAGATCCATGATGCGTCGTTTTTTAGGGTCATGTGTTCATTCCAGATCGAATGTATAATGGAGGCAAATATCTCATTTTACCCAAAGATGCCTGGATCTTTGAAGAGTTAAAAAACATTTGGGGAACATTATCGATATAGGAAATATTTTTTTTTTTATACCCTTCACCACACTGTGGTACAGGGTATTATGTCTTTGTGCATATGTTTGTAACAGCCAAAAGGAAACGAGATAGACACATGGTTCCTTTTGAGAAAATGCATAAAATCACCTTCTGAGTCGATTTACGCATGTCCGTCCGTCAGTCTGTCCGTCCATGTATTTTTGTGAACAAAGTACAAGTCGCATTTATGATCCGATTTGGATGAAATTTTGGCATAGGTCATTTATTTGGCCCAAGGACGAACCCTATTTAAACTGGGAAATATCGGTTCAGATTTAGATATAGCTCTCATACATATTTTCGTCCGATTAATGCACCAAAGTCCCTATATATCTTTAAATTTGCACGAAATTTGGCACAGCGTAATGAATTAGCCCTGTGTGCTGAGTTTCATGAAAATCGGTTCATGTTTAGATATAGCTCCCATATATAGTTTCGTCCAATTTTGTGTACATGATGCACCAAAGTCCCTATATATCTTTCGATTTGCACGAAATTTGGCGGAGCGTTCTGTATTAAGTGCAGAATGATGTGTGCTGAGTTTGGTGAAAATCGGTTCAGATTTAGTTATAGCTCCCATATATACTTTGGTTCGATTTAACGTAAATGGTGCACCAAAGTCCCTATATATCTTTTGATTTGCACAAAATTTTGGCATAGAGTACTGAATTAAGCCTAGAATGATGTGTAATAAGTTTCATGAAAATCGGTTCAGATTTAGATATAGCTCTCATATATATTTTCGTCCTGTTAAATGTAAATGGTGCATCAAAGTCCCTATATATCATTCGATTTGCACGAAATTTAGCACAGGGTAATAAATTAGGTCTAGAATGATGTGTGGTAAGTTTCCGAAAATATATATGGGAGCTATATCTAACTCCCATATATATGTTCGTCCGATTTAATATAAATGGTGCACCAAAGTCCCTATATATCGTTCGATTTGCACGAAATTTAGCACAGTGTAATGAATTAGGTCTTGAATGATGTGTGCTGAGTTTCATGAAAATCGGTTCAGATTTAGATATAGCTCCCATATATAGTTTCTTCCGATTTGATGTAAATGGTGTACCAAAGTCCCTATATGTCATTAGGTCTAGAATAATGTGTGTTAAGTTTCCTGAAAATCAGTTCAGGTTTAGATGTAGCTCACACATATATTTTCGTCCTATTAAATGTAATTGGTGTACCAAAGTCCATATATATCATTCGATTTGCACGAATTTTGACACAGCGTAATGCATTAGGTATAGAATGATGTGTTCTAAGTTTCATGAAAATCGGTTCAGATTTTGATATAGCTCCCATATATATTTTCGTCCAATTTAAGGTAAATGGTGTACCAAAATCCCTTAATATTTTGGGGTTTGCCCTAAATTTGGCACAGCGTAATGAATTAGGTCTAGAATGATGTGTGTTAAATTTCCTGAAATCGTTGAAATCGGTTCAGATTTAGACATAGCTTCTATATCTGACCAAATGAAAAAATTAGTATAGGTTGCAGAATGACATGTTTATGGATCCAATTTAATTTTGCTGGTCCTCTAAAAATGCGACGTCTGTTAGGATTTATCTGTTGAATATACCCAAAGTGGTAAAAGGTATCATATAGTCATTTCCTTACTGGTTTATCTTTGCAGAATATTGTCGACTGACTACTATTTGTTCGAATAGATTGTGGCGATTTTACTTGCTCAAGGTTTTCAACGAGAACTATTGCATGTGTATCTTCATATGTACTTTGAGATCAGAGTATCGCCCATTGGAAATTTTATGAACAATCGATAATATGTTTTCTTCTGTAATTTGGACTAGGCGAGGCATGACTGAAATCCCCAAATTATTTACTGCGTTAATAAGCATACCTTTAATTTATTTCCCTCTCCGCTCAGAGTATAAATGGGTTCTATTCAACCACTTAATTATTATTTTTCCCAATTATTTAGCCTATTGAAATCATTTATTTACCCTTAAACAGGATACAAAAACTTAATTATCTCCCAAACTAATCCGCACATCCAGTGGATGAGAATTCATCATTAAATGACAGGTTGCCACATCCTTTCATTAATTAATAAAAAAATTCACTTCAAGCATTTGCTTCACTCTACGGTATACGAGTCAAACAATTGAAAATTAAAAAAAAAAGAAAAACTAGAATAGCGAAAACCAATCACCAAAGACAATGGCGCAAAGAACTTTTGCTAATAGAACTCATTTTTTCTCCCACTCCATTTTCATTTGCACTTTGGCTATAATATCGGAACAAATGTTTTAATTGCTCTCTTTCCAGCAGCACCCAACTTATTTTTCATTTATCAGCTATTGATTTGGCCAGTGTGGAGGTTTTTAATGTAAAAGTACGAATAAGGAGAATAATAAAGGAGAAGGGCCCCCGAAACTAAACAACAATTGTAACACTAAGCTTTTGTTTAATTAGAGAAAATAGTTTCAAAAGCTCACTTCCGAAGGTGGCAGGAAAATCTGTACTCTTCATTACAATAGTTTTATGGGTTGATTAATTTCAGCTAACAAAAGGTAATGATTGTAGCAGTTGTCAAGATACTTGAGTGTCCGGTTGCCAAAGGTTGGTGCATCTTGGCTACCGGCTGCACTTTTAACCTTTCTCTCTCCTATATATGGGCTACGTTACCATTTACGATGTCTCCATAGTAAGATGGACACACATTAATAAAGTAAGAAAATCTTAACAAATGATAGCTGTCTGTCTAGCCATCTACCTTGTCGATGTTGTCTTCACTTGGGTATGTGTGTGTTAGTGTGGAAAGATTAATGTGGGGATAGAGATGAAAAATAATAAAGGGTACTATTTGACGAAAAAATTCAAAGGTTTTATAGGCATGGATTTTTTAAAGAATATTTATCCAAAGGCTATCAGAGGCGTGGATTTTTGTATCTAGTAGAACTTTTAAATGTAATTTATATACAGGGTATCTTTTATTTAAATTTTCCCATCACTGTCAATATTTTCTTAACTACGTTATTAACTCTACTCCTGTGTATATTAATGTAAGTTAAGTTCTTTGTAATTCAATGAAGATGAGTCCTGGTTTGCAGTTCTCTACCAGGACACTTTTGTACAAAAACAGCTGTGAATTCATGTTAAAATATCTTAATAACATTTTAAGAGCATACAAGAGAAACATAATTTTTACAGGCCAGTGTTTAAAGAGAACAGTGAATTTTAAGAAGCTTCTATTTGCTGACAAATGTTATTAACATTTTATTTTCTCCCAAATTCCTTAAAAAATGTGTACATGACGTCCTTACTAGTTAGTTGTTGGACGTCTGTCCACATGGTACCATGATGCGTATGTGTAACCGTATTTTCACAAAATAAAAACAAATTATACGACATGTGGAGAATATATGTATGTATATTTGTATGTAAGCTCGAACTGATGACATGAATGAACGTGCAAAATGTACACAGTAAATTGACATTTTATAAACAATAAATGGAAACGCTGTTGTTGATGGTATTCCCAAGAAATCAAAACACAAATATAAGAAAAACAAGTTTGTTTATTTTTCCAAGTAAACATTGACACATATAGAATTATTACAACCTTTAATGAAAAGCATGACAAGAAAATCGCTGATGGAGAACCCGTTAACGACAAATTCCACACAATATTTCTAATCATATTCTTTTAAATACACCCCTATTCTTAGTCGGTAAAAGTAGTCTCCAACACATCCACTCTTTAGTGCTATTTGATATAATATTCTTTAAAAACGATTCTGTCTCATTCAAAATTGTGAAGGTAGTAGGTGCATTTAAAAACTGTTTTAAAAAATTTATACAAAAAAAAAAATATAATAATAATAGATTTCCTTTTCCCCAACCTAATATATGCAAATAGTAGCAATTATGTTTATTTCCTTCACATTTAACAAATGTATATGTCTTATTTTCTCTTTCTAGGTCTCTTCGGGTAATGTGGACCACTCCCCATTTCTAAGAAAATGCTTGAAATATGTCAATGCCGCCTTGATAAATGTTTTCCTAATTAGTTTTTATACCCTTCATCACACTGTGGTATTATGTCTTTGTGCATATGTTTGTAACAGCCAAAAATAATCGAGATAGACACATGGTTCCTTTTGAGAATATGCATAGAATCACTTTCAAAGTCGATTTTTGCATGTCCGTCCGTCCGTCCGTCCGTCTGCCTATCTGTCTGTTGATGTTATATTGTAAACAAAGTACAGATCGCATTTATGATCCGATTTAGCAATTG
>NW_026888959.1:0-124721 GCF_032173495.1 Musca vetustissima
GAAAAATTCTTTAGTGACAGAGAATGACTTTTTCTAATTGGAAAAAATAACATAGTGTCAATATGACTTTTTCCTACAGAAAATAAATTATCATTGAGTGAGAATGACGTTCCCCTTCGTCACTGATAATTGTTTAATTGTATGCAAATGAAATTCATTAAATCTCGAGCAGCAGCAAAAGTTCACAATGAAAGTAAACTTCTTTTACGACTGACTATTGTGTCTGCGTCTGGATTCACAAATATCAAACTCAAACGACAGTGACAATGAAGCAATTTATCTGCTTGAACTTTTTCTTTTTAATAGCTCGCATCAAAAGAACTGAGATATCCGTTAAATGACTGACATGTTGACATAAAAATAAAACTGAACAGAAAAAGAGCATAAAATGGTAATAAAAAATTTGAGAATTTAATTTGCTATTACAAAAATGACGCCAATATTTTTTGCATTATTTATTTCATTCTCAGCAACTGAGGATGTTTCTCCAATTGGAAAAAGTCAACTTCAGCAACTGAGGATATTTTCCAATTGGAAAAAGTTATCATCAGCTACTGAAGATATTTTTTCGAATGGAAAAAAGTCACCTTCAGCATCTGAGGGTATTTTCCAATTGGAAAGGATATTTTTGTCTAAAAAAAGTCATCCTCCAATTAAAAAAAGTCACCTTCAGCAACTGAGGATATTTTCCAACTGGAAAAAGTCATCCTCAGCTACTGAAGATATTTTTTCGAATTGAAAAAAGTCACCTTCAGCAATTGAGAGTATTTTCCAATTGGAAAAAATATTTTTTCTACAGGAAAAAGTCATCCTCAGTAACTGAGGATTTTTTTCCTATAGGAAAAAGTCGTCCTCAGTAACTGAGGATTTTTTTTTCCTATAGGAAAAAGTCGTCCTCAGTAACTGAGGATTTT
The DNA here is from genome assembly GCF_032173495.1 of Musca vetustissima. Classification (NCBI taxonomy): domain Eukaryota; kingdom Metazoa; phylum Arthropoda; class Insecta; order Diptera; family Muscidae; genus Musca; species Musca vetustissima. The sequence goes on from NW_026888959.1 coordinate 915, forward strand.
TTTTTCCTATAGGAAAAAGTCGTCCTCAGTAACTGAGGATTTTTTTTCCTATAGGAAAAAGTCGTCCTCAGTAACTGAGGATTTTTTTTTCCTATAGGAAAAAGTCGTCCTCAGTAACTGAGGATTTTTTTTCCTATAGGAAATAGTCGTCCTCAGTAACTGAGGATTTTTTTCCTATAGGAAAAAGTCGTCCTCAGTAACTGAGGATTTTTTTCCTATAGGAAAAAGTCGTCCTCAGTAACTGAGGATTTTTTTTCCTTTAGGAAAAATTCGTCCTCAGTAACTGAGGATTTTTTTTCCTATAGGAAAAGGTCGTCCTCAGTAACTGAGGATTTTTTTCCTATAGGAAAAAGTCGTCCTCAGTAACTGATGATTTTTTCTTATAGGAAAAAGACATCCTCAGTAACTGAGGATTTTTTTCCTATAGGAAAAAGACATCCTTAGTAACTGAGGATTTTTTCTTGTAGGAAAAAGTGATCCTCAATAACTGAGGATTTTTTTCTTATAGGATAAAGTCATCCTCAGTGACTGAGGATTGCTTTCCTATTGGAAAAAGTCATCCTCAGTAATTGCGGATTTTTTCCCTATAGGAAAAAAAATTCTATAATTTATCATAGTTTCCCTTCAAATATATTTTTTGGCGTTTAAAACAACATAGCTCCCACTCCCTTCTCCATGGCAACCCCAAAAATTTCGCTTGTACACTTACCTCAAGGGCATAATACTGAGATATGGCAGGACAACAATAATGTGCTGCCGATATATATTGGGTAAAGGCCAGGCAATTCATCCATTCATTGTCAAATGATTGGAATCCCAAATGGAGGGTTTTTAATTTCGCTTTTCCATTTAATATGCCCTCCTCCATTTGTATGTGAGTGTATGTGTGTGTGTTTGTGTTTTTCGTTGAATATTGATTCCAAGATAATTGCTCATATTTCAGCTGGTTGGGATTGTTGTTGCTGTTGTACCAATTTTGCATTTTGTCATTGTTTTCGATATTGTCATTTAAAATGGAATACACTGGAGTCATCTTCATCATCTCATCGTAGTCGTTCTCATCATCATCCTCAATGGAAGGAGGATGCATTGAATTTCATAAAATGTAGAACTGGGTATTGAATGCGTTGTAAATTAAAATAAATAAACGTGAGTTTTTTGTTGTTGGACACCATAGATGAGAGGTTGCATAACGAAATTGCAATATGGGAACAAAAAAAAATATAATAATTTAATAAAAAAATAAATTAATAAAAACCTCCTCATTCGGGGATGACTTTTTATAAAGCCGAGAATGACCTTCTTCCTGTAGGAAAATCCCCGGTGGCTGCGGTGGACCTAGGACACCTTCTGAGGATGTTTTTTATATTGGAAAACAATTCTTGACTCACTGAGGATGACATTTTCTTATATGAGGATGAGATTGATTTTTTTCCTATTGGAAAAAACATTGAATCACTAAGGATAGTTTTTTAATAGAAACAAAATCCTCAATATGACTTGTTCCCTTTAGAAAAAAGTAGCATTACTGTTTCCTATTGGAAAAATATCTTCAACAACAGGGGGTGAGTTTTTCTTATAAGAAATTTTTCTCAGTGGCTGAAATGACATTTTTCTAATAGCATCCTTCCCTGAGGATGACTTCTTTCTATAGGAGAAAAAACTGTTTGGTTGATTATGTCTGTTTTTTTTTTATTGGACAAAAATCCTTAATCTCAATGACAGAAGACTATTTTTTTTTATTGGAAAATAATACTGTAACCACATAGAATGACTGTATGATATAGGAAAAATCTTAAAAAGGATTTTTCATATAGGAAAAATACTTATTTCCTATTCCTTTAGGAAAAACATATTTTCAGTGGCTGAGAATTATTTATTAGTTTTGGAAAACATCCTTCACCACTGAGAAAACAAATTATTTATCCACTGACGATGATTTTTTTCTATAGCGACTGAGTATAACTTTCCTATAGGAAAAAATTCATCAGTGCAAGATTTTTTCCTATTAGAAAAATCCCCAATGACTGAGAATGAATCTTTCCTATAGGAAAAAATTCCTCAGCCAGACTTTTCCAATAGGAATAAATTCCTCAGTGTCTGAGGAGAACTTTTTCCTATAGGAAAACATTCTTCAGTGGAAGAGGAAGACTTTTTCCTATTGGAAAAAAGTCCTATTGATTAAGAATGTATTGTTATGTAATGTAGGTACGGAGGAATAGTTTTTCTAATAGGAATAAATTTCTTTGTGACGAAGGAAGCTTTTTTTCTAATTAGAAAAAAATCCTCAGTGACTGAGGAAGACTTTTTCCTATAAGAAAAAAATTCCTCAGTGACTGAGGAAAACTTTTTCCCATAGGAAAAAATTCCTCAGTTAGTGAGGAAGACTTTTTCCTATAGTAAAAAATTCCTCAGTTGCTGAGGAAGAATTTTTCCTTTAGGAAAAAAATCCTCAGTTGCTGAGGAAGACTTTTTCCTATAGGAAAAAAATTCCTCAGTTGTAGAGGAAGACTTTTTCCTATAGGAAAAAAATTCCTCAGTTGCTGAGGAAGATTTTTTCCTATAGGAAAAAATTCCTCAGTTGCTGAGGATGACTTTTTCCTATAGAAAACAATTCCTCAGTTGTTGAGCAAGATTTTTCCTATAGGAAGAAATTTCTCAGTTGCTGAGGAAGACTTTTTCCTAAAGGAAAAAATTCCTCGGCGTCTGAGGAAGACGCTGAGGAATTAATTCCTCAGTGTCTGAGGAGAACTTTTTCCTATAGGAAAACATTCTTCAGTGGAAGAGGAAGACTTTTTCCTATTGGAAAAAAGTCCTATTGATTAAGAATGTATTGTTATGTAATGTAGGTACGGAGGAATAGTTTTTCTAATAGGAATAAATTTCTTTGTGACGAAGGAAGCTTTTTTTCTAATTAGAAAAAAATCCTCAGTGACTGAGGAAGACTTTTTCCTATAAGAAAAAAATTCCTCAGTGACTGAGGAAAACTTTTTCCCATAGGAAAAAATTCCTCAGTTAGTGAGGAAGACTTTTTCCTATAGTAAAAAATTCCTCAGTTGCTGAGGAAGAATTTTTCCTTTAGGAAAAAAAATCCTCAGTTGCTGAGGAAGACTTTTTCCTATAGGAAAAAAAATTCCTCAGTTGCTGAGGAAGACTTTTTCCTATAGGAAAAAATTCCTCAGTTGCTGAGGATGACTTTTTCCTATAGAAAACAATTCCTCAGTTGTTGAGCAAGACTTTTTCTTTCTTTTTTTTTAAGATTTTTTCTATATCATACAGTCATTCTATGTGGTTACAGTATTATTTTCCAATAAAAAAAATAGTCTTCAGTCATTGAGATTAAGGATTTGTGTCCAATAAAAAAAAAAACAGACATAATCAACCAAACAGTTTTTTCTCCTATAGAAAGAAGTCATCCTCAGGGAAGGATGCTATTAGAAAAATGTCATTTCAGCCACTGAGAAAAATTTCTTATAAGAAAAACTCACCCCCTGTTGTTGAAGATATTTTTCCAATAGGAAACAGTAATGCTACTTTTTTCTAAAGGGAACAAGTCATATTGAGGATTTTGTTCCTATTAAAAAAACTATCCTTAGTGATTTAATGTTTTTTCCAATAGGAAAACAATCAATCTCATCCTCATATAAGAAAATGTCATCCTCAGTGAGTCAAGAATTGTTTTCCAATATAAAAAACATCCTCAGAAGGTGTCCTAGGTCCACCGCAGCCACCGGGGATTTTCCTACAGGAAGAAGGTCATTCTCGGCTTTATAAAAAGTCATCCCCGAATGAGGAGGTTTTTATTAATTTATTTTTTTATTTAATTATTTTTTTTTTTTGTTTATTCCCATATTGCAATTTCGTTATGCAACCTCTCATCTATGGTGTCCAACAACAAAAAACTCACGTTTAATAACCACCATAGTAACGCCCTTTGATTTATTTTAATTTACAACGCATTCAATACCCAGTTCTACATTTTATGAAATTCAATGCATCCTCCTTCCATTGAGGATGATGATGAGAACGACTACGATGAGATGATGAAGATGACTCCAGTGTATTCCATTTTAAATGACAATATCGAAAACAATGACACAATGCAAAATTGGTACAACAGCAACAACAATCCCAACCAGCTGAAATATGAGCAATTATCTCGGAATCAATATTCAACGAAAAACACAAACACACACACATACACTCACATACAAATGGAGGAGGGCATATTAAATGGAAAAGCGAAATTAAAAACCCTCCATTTGGGATTCCAATCATTTGACAATGAATGGATGAATTGCCTGGCCTTTACCCAATATATATCGGCAGCACATTGTTGTTGCCCTGCCATATCCCAGTATTATGCCCTTGAGATAAGTGTACAAGCGAAATTTTTGGGGTTGCCATGGAGAAGGGAGTGGGAGCTATGTTGTTTTACTGAGGACGAATTTTTCCTATAGGAAAAAAATCCTCAGTTACTGAGGACGACATTTTCCTATAGGAAAAAAAAATCCTCAGTTACTGAGGACGACTTTTTCCTATAGGAAAAAAATCCTCAGTTACTGAGGACGACTTTTTCCTATAGGAAAATAATCCTCAGTTACTGAGGATGACTTTTTCCTGTAGAAAAAATATTTTTTCCAATTGGAAAATACTCTCAATTGCTGAAGGTGACTTTTTCCAATTCGAAAAAATATCTTCAGTAGCTGAGGTGACTTTTTCCAGTTGGAAAATATCCTCAGTTGCTGAAGGTGACAAGGTTATACAATGGGAATTAAAATAAGGCGAATAAAGGGAAGGATATATGAGACCATAAACCAAATCGTTGGATGTAAATTTTTTATACTACCAGGGGAGGAATTTTAAATACACGAAAATGTGCTAAGAAGGTAAGGATGAATTTTTCCTATTGGAAAAAATTCTCATTTACAGAAAAAGAACAAATCTAATTAGTCGAGCATGATGTTTTTCCTATAGAAAAATGTTCTCAGTCACCGAGGATGACTTTTTTACTGTAGAAACTAATCCTAGAGGATTAATTTTTTCCAATTGGAAAACAATTAATAAATTAGAATGATTTCCAGTTTTAAAAAAATAACATATACCTAAAATAGCCTGTTTTTGTAAAAAAAAAATCTGACCATTATGTTTTCTTATAAGAAAATGTGACTTAGAATGATTTTTTGCTAAAAATTATTTTCCAATAAGAAAAAAGTCTACAATTACTGATAATAGATTTTTCCATATTTGAAAAAAAATCTGCTTGACAGGGGTTGATTTCTTATTGGAAAACATTTTTTCAGGAGCTGAGGATGATTTTTTCTTATTGGGAATAAATTCTCAACTACTTTGGAAAATTTTTCTTATAAGAAAAAAATTAACATTTGCTGCTGAATGACTTATTGTTATAAGAAAAGTTCCTCAGTCACCTAGGATTACTTTTTCTTATTGGAATAAATTCTCAGCCACTAAGAAAGATATTTTCCCATAAGAAAAAACACCACAGACAGAGAATGGATTTTCCAATAAGGAACAAAAAACGCAGCAATTGGGATATTTTTTTTTTCTTGGAGGACAAAATCCCCGAGCTACTTTTTCATATAGGAAAACTTTGCTAAACTTATTTGCTTATGAAATTAAAAATGGCTAACTAAATAAGAAAACTATTACCACAACAACTTTCGCATAATGAGATGTAATCATGCCTTGAAGAAATATTAAATTTCATTATTATTCAATTCGTCGGACAAATGGATGGCTGTGGATTCCGTATTACTTTCTCTGCGTATAGTTGGAGTTCAGTTGAGAAATTGATGAAATGGAAAATCTCCCACAGCCTGAATGAAAAATTGGAAATAATAAACCGCAGATATAATTATTACAGTTATGCTGTAACTTTGATCATTGAAGGCAACGGTTGGTTGGGAATGCAAATCAAATGAAAAATCAGTTGGGATGGAGGGGACTGTTAGGGAAGAAGTTGTATTTGGTGAAGAGATAAATGGCATGAAAAGCGAAGTGAGTACTAGCATCAAACCAAGCAGCACACCACCAACAAGATATTCATTTAACGTAATGATAATTACAATGGAAGATCACGCGAACATTTTCGGGACACTGAAAAAATATTCTTTAAAAAATCCACGCGACTTGAAAAAATATTCTTTAAAAAATCCACGCCTTGTGGTAGTCCTTGAAAAAATATTCTTTAAAAAATCCACGCCTTGTGGTAGTCCTTGAAAAAATATTCTTTAAAAAATCCACGCCTTGTGGTAGTCCTTGAAAAAATATTCTTTAAAAAATCCACGCCTTGTGGTAGTCCTTGAAAAAATATTCTTTAAAAAATCCACGCCTTGTGGTAGTCCTTGAAAAAATATTCTTTAAAAAATCCACGCCTTGTGGTAGTCCTTGAAAAAATATTCTTTAAAAAATCCACGCCTTGTGGTAGTCCTTGAAAAAATATTCTTTAAAAAATCCACGCCTTGGTTGGCCACTTGAAAAAAATATTCTTTAAAAAATCCACGCCTTGTGGTAGTCCTTGAAAAAATATTCTTTAAAAAATCCACGCCTTGGTTGGCCACTTGAAAAAAATATTCTTTAAAAAATCCACGCCTTGTGGTAGTCCTTGAAAAAATATACTTTAAAAAATCCACGCCTTGTGGTAGTCCTTGAAAAAATATTCTTTAAAAAATCCACGCCTTGTGGTAGTCCTTGAAAAAATATTCTTTAAAAAATCCACGCCTTGTGGTAGTCCTTGAAAAAATATTCTTTAAAAAATCCACGCCTTGTGGTAGTCCTTGAAAAAATATTCTTTAAAAAATCCACGCCTTGTGGTAGTCCTTGAAAAAATATTCTTTAAAAAATCCACGCCTTGTGGTAGTCCTTGAAAATATATTCTTTAAAAAATCCACGCCTTGTGGTAGTCCTTGAAAAAATATTCTTTAAAAAATCCACGCCTTGTGGTAGTCCTTGAAAAAATATTCTTTAAAAAATCCACGCCTTGTTTGGCGACTTGAAAAAATATTCTTTAAAAAATCCACGCTTTGTTTGGCGACTTGAAAAAATATTCTTTAAAAAATCCAAACTTTGTTGGATGGTCCTTAAAAAATATTCTTTAAAAAATCCACGCTTTGTTTGGCGACTTGAAAAAATATTCTTTAAAAAATCCAAACTTTGTTGGATGGTCCTTAAAAAATATTCTTTAAAAAATCCACGCCTTGTGGTAGTCCCTGCAAAAAATGTTCTTTAAAAATCCACGCCTTTTCTTAAAAAATATATTTTTGTTAAATATCTCCCCCACTGTGCCACATCATCATTATCATTGACGTTGTTGCGTATTACGACTGTTATTAAAAATCAGTTGGATCTGCTGTTGTGTAAATATAAATTAATTTAAAAAAAATATCCATGACAACAGCCACAATTTGAAACAAATAAAAATGTCCATTATCCAAATTAAGCGGCGGAAAAAAGGAACAGCATCAGAGATAAGGAGTAACCAGGGCCACTCCCACAATGATTATTTGCCAAATGTGTATTTACATGAGCTGTATAATTTGCAAGCTTAATATTATCGCGGTCATACAAACAAATATTTACATCCTTAAAAAGCAATGAACAAGGATCCAATGGGATTTTAAATAAAAAATTCAAAAGTGGCCGATTTCAATTCCGAAGGAAAAAGGTTTGAATTTTGTAAAAAAAAACGATGTTTTTTATTAATTTTTCTTTAAATATTTTCCATGACAATCCTTTGGTAAACATTTTTCACAATATTTTCTGCCTACAATTTATCATAGTGGATGTTTTTTTCCACATATCTCCCTCCGAACTATCATCTAACCCATCATAAGTTATGTCAAGTATTTCATTTCTTTCACATACAACAGCAAAGCACTAACGAAGATTTATTTTTTGAAGATAAAATTTCAATTTCAAGCAAAAACAAATTTAAATTTACCACACAATCACAAAAAAAAAAAAAAAATAGAAAAGAGGAGAGTAAAGGAACCCCAAAGGGAGCAACACTTGGACACCAAAGAAATTTTTTTATTGAAGCCCAACACTGGGTCATCATCAGCATCCACTGCATGAGTGAATGAAATAGAACAGAAACCCAAAAACAGAAAGAAGCAACGAAATTACATTTTGTGATGTTCCAAAAAATAAAACAAAAACAACAACAAAAAATAAATAGAAAAAAAAAATAATCGTTTCAGCAAAAACATCCTTGACCCATAAAAATTAAATGTCTAACTTGAGGCTACACACAGAGACAGAGAGCGAGAGAATAATAGCAGCAGCAGCATCCTCCTCCTCCTCCTCATCATCATCAACAACATCAGAAGCAGCAGCAGTAGTTGCAGCAACAACAACAACAAATGTGGCACTTCCTACGAATTTGCAAGGAACTCACTCAATCACACACACACTCACAACAGAACACCACCACCACGACCATCACAGCCACCAGCAGACAAATGAAAAATTGCAAATTTTTTGTCTATTTGGCGCATTGGAGTAATGTTTTATTTAACCAGTGACAACAGGACGGAGGACCGACCATGCGGACACGAAGAAGAGGACGATAACAAAGGCGTACTTTGGGGGGTCCATCCACAAATATTTTATTTTTTTTTTGTTTCTATGGAGGAAAGAGAAGAAGTAATAGAGGCTATGACCGGCATGGTTGGATACAAAACGAAATACTTACTTGCTTTCTTAGATGGCTTGTTACAAAACGGTTGTTCCATAAGCCGAGCTTAAAAAAGATTTCCAGTCGCAACGGTCTTGTGCGCAAATCCACCAATTTCGAAGACCACGTTCCAAGATGTTGTTTTCTACTTGGTCTTTCCATCTAGAATTCGTGGCCTTCCAATTCTACGGGAACCATCAGCAGATTCGCTTTTATACGCCTTTTGAGCTGGGGCATTCTCATTCATTCGCACAACATGGCCTAGCCACCGTAGTCGCTGCAGCTCAATACGATTGACTATGTCGATGTCCGCGTATAAATTGTAAAGCTCATGGTTCCTTCGACGCCGATATTCACCGTCGACGCACATCGGCTCCTAGATCTTTCGGAGAAATTTTCTTCCAAACACTCCAAAAGCTGCCTCATCTGCCTGAGCAAGTAACCATGCTTCAAATCCATATAATAGCACGGATAGTATCAGTGTCTTGTAGAGTGTGAGTTTGGTCTGGCGGGAGGTGGAATTGTTTCTAAACTGCTTACTTAGACCATAGTAGCATCTGTTGGCCATCACAATCCTTCTCCGAATTTCGAAACTGACGTCATTCGTTTTATTTATGGCTGTACCAAGGTATATAAAATCTGACTACCTTGAAGTTGTAGTTCTCAAGTTCCACGGTTGGTCCGAGTCTACTGGATGTCTTGCGCGTTGATACCATCAGCTTGGTCTTCTCGCCGTTTACTGTCAGACCCACTTGGCAGACTCTTTTTCAATTTGTTCAAAGGTGGCTGTTACCGTTCGCAATGTTCGACCCATTATATCGATGTCATCGGCGTAGGCGAGTAACATGTCTTGTTTGGTGTACAGAGTGACATTTCTGTTCACCTTTGCGTCTCGTATGACCTTTTCCAGCAGGATGTTAAAAAGATCACAGGACAAACTGTCACCTTGTCTGAATCCTCGTTCGGTATTGCAGGGCTCTGATAGGTCCCTTTCCTATTTTAACTGCTGATCTTAAAGTTATGTCTACGTTTGCAAGAATGCCGAACGTAGACCTGGTTTTAAACACCTCTGAACGGATAGGGCTGTCGAATACGGCTTTATAGTCGATAAATAGGTGGTATGTGTCGATGTGTTTTTTGTGGGTTTTTTTCCAGGATTTGGCGCAAAGTGAAAATCTGGTCAATGATGGATTTGCCAGGTCTGAAGCCGCATTGGTATGGTCCAATGATGTCATTGACCATTGGCTTCAGCCGTTCACACAGCACACTGGATAGCAATTTATATGCGATGGGAAGGAGACTTATTCCTCTATAGTTGGCACATCTCGTCTTGTCTCCTTTGTCTCGGGATACAGGATGCTGAGGTTCCAATCATTGGGCATCCATTCCTCTAGCCAAATTGTACTAATCAGCTGGTGCATGCTCCTTACCAGCATCTGGCCAAAAATCTTGAATAGTTCGGCTGGTAACCCATCGGCACCTGCTGCTTTATTGTTCTTGAGCCGATTAATTGGGTTTCTTGCTGGTGGTTTTTGGTACCCAAGTGTTGCTTTTGCTGCAGTTTGTAGGGAGTGGAGTTGCCATTGTGCTTCTATACTATTATCGGGACAAGAAGTGCTTTCATCAAGCATGTGGGTAAGTTGAGCGGAGTAGGTCTCGGCTACCTGTTGTGATTGCAGCTTTTCGACGTCAAGTTTCCGTGTTGTGTTAGATCGCACCTTTGCTGCTACATTAAGACGGGTGCGCACCTTGGCTGCAACAAGGTAATGGTCGGAATCGATATTCGCTCCTCGGATCGATCGGACGTTTAAAATACTGGATGAATGCCTTCCATCTATCACAACATGATCAATTTGATTTCTCGTTGCTTGATCAGGAGAGATCCAGGTGGCCTTGAGTATATCGAGATGCTTGAATCTGGTGCTGCTAACTACCATGTTTTTTGCTGCCGCGAAGTCAATCAACCTCATGCCGTTGTCGGATGTTTCTTCATGAAAGCTAAATTTTCTGACGGTGGAGTCAAAGATATTTTCCCTTCCGATTTTTTGTATTAAAATCTCCTAGCAGAATTTTAATGTCATGGCCAGGGCAACGATCATATGCTGTTTCTTGGCGCTCGTAAAATATGTCTTTGGTCTGTTCATCTTTATCTTCGGTCGAGCATGGGCGCAAATTAGACTGATGTAGAAGAACTTCGCTTTTATACGGATTATAGCAATTCGCTACTGGAGTGAATCTGGAGACGAGGTCTTTTATTCTCCTGTTAACCATAAATCCGCAGCCAAATTCATGTCTCGTTTCATGGCAGCTATAATACAGGACGTAATCGTCTGATTTACTTACGCCAGTCCCTTTGCATCGCATTTCCTGTATGGCAATAATATCGGCTTTTTACTTCTTGAGTACATCCGCCAAAGCGAACATTGCGTCTGTTCTGCACAACGTGCGCACATTCCAAATGCAGATTCGCAGATCGTGGCCCTTTATACGTTTGCGGGGGTCGTCAACATTAGGGGGGTTTGGTTTTCTTTTTCTTTGCTTTTTGTAGTAGGTTGGGTTTTCCGAGTGTGGGCAACTAACCCGACGCCCCAACCCATTTTTTATAGTCCTTATGGGTGAAGTCGCGGCACATATTAGCTCACTATTTCATCGGGTGATGAAAATAGCTTCCCAGGTGGCACATCGGGGAGGTCAGTGTCCACAATTGAGATCAAAGAGGGACCAAGATAAGCCTGGACTTCGCCATGAGCTTGGTATCTATCATCCCCTACGTCACCACAAAATAAACTACAGTCTTAGGATTTTTTTTTTGAAAACATATATTTTTTTAAATAGTACTTTGGAAAAATATTTTTTTTTTAAATCCACGCCTAGGGATAGTCCTTGGAAAAAATATTTTTTCAATTAGGCGTGGATTTTTAATTCCTTTTCAAGTAGCAAAAAAGGTGTGGAGTTTTTAATGAATATTTTTTAAGTAGCCAAAAAAATCCACGCCTGTACATAGTCTATGGAAGAAAATTTTCAGAAGTCCAGGCCTGTGGATAGCCTTTGGAAAGAATATTGTTTAAAAATCCACGCCTGTGTATAGTCCTTCGTCATGCCTGTACACGTGGAAAACTATAGGGTATTAAAAAGTAACATCCAACCAAAAACATAAAAAACCTAAAAAATAAAAATTGTTGCAGCATGAATTCCGCCACTTCCTTTTTTTCGTTTTCGTATTGCGCTCAAGGATATATGCGCATCCTTTTGGGCATCTTCTCGTTTATAAAAATAATAATAATGATTTATTCATATCATCAACGAAGTATGGAATGAAACACAATGTGTGTGTGTGTGTGAGTATGAGTATGAGTTCGCAGTATCATTCCATTTTTGGCGATTTTTCTTTTGTTCTAAAAGTTGGAATTTTCGTTGGAGTTTTCGAGTACGGTTTTTTTTCGGAACTAGCTGCCAATGGCATTGTGCTCCATAGCAGTGGCAGCTAACAACGGACAACCAATATTTATGATTTCGTATTCATCAAAAACATATTTAAGTATCATATTTTTTCATTTTACAATTGTTTTTTCATCTCTGGAAGCGGAGCGAACAACGAAAATCTGCTTCACATTTTCTTCCGTTCCAAAAAAAGTGCTGTCCTGCCATTCTTGTTGTTGTTAAAGAAAGTTATTTATTTTTCGTGGCACTTTTTTTGTTCATTTCTGGTGTTGATGTTGTTTACAAGGATTTTTTAATAGGTTTTTGGTGTTCTACGCCATTATTTTTCTTTTTTTGGAAGTGTTTTTCTTTCTGGACTGCTGCTGCTGCTGTGCAGGGCAGGATTTGTGAGGAGATTTTTTTCTTTACGAAATTCTTTGATTGGTTTTTGTTGTTTATCTTGCACATAGTTTTTGGAGGATAGGAAGTGGAATAGGAGGGAGGTGAACTAGGAAAAACTGGATGGAATTTTAGATTTATATTTAAAAGGATATATTTTACAAGAATATTTTTGTAAGGACCAAAGGCGTGGATTTTTTTAAAGAATATTTTTTCAAGAGTAAAGTGATTGACTGACTGACTGATTTAACGATTCATCAACGCCCAGACGCAATGGCTGAAGCTAGAATATTGAAATTTTGGGTGAGGGTCACTCTTGGTCCAAAGGTGACTTATAAGGCTGGGTTTTTGGAAATTCGTACTAGAACGGTACGAAAAGTACTAAAAAGTACTAATCTATACAAATAAAAGAGTAAAGTGATTGACTGACTGACTGATTTAACGATTCATCAACGCCCAGACGCAATGGCTGAAGCTAGAATCTTGAAATTTTGGGTGAGGGTCACTCTTGGTTCAAAGGTGACAGATAAGGCTGGGTTTTTGGAAATTCGTACTAGAACGGTACGAAAAGTACTAAAAAGTACTAAAAATGGTATAATTTGTATTTGGCGAACCGGTAGAGCTAGAACTCTGAAATTTGGATTGATGGTCGCTGATGGAGTGTAGGATAGGTGTAGCAAACGGTTTTTTTTTGGAAATTCAAACTATAACTATCCGAAAAGTACTAAAATGTACATAATTTGGTACAAATTCGTAGCACTTGAATGGATTGAGCTAAAAACTTGAAATGTGGAATGCGAATTAGGGTTGAGATGTAGGGTCTATTTAAGGAGATGGTTTTGAAAGCGTGTACTCATGTGTACGAAAAGTACTCTATGGTACTATATTTGGTACAAATTTAATCTATACTAATAAAGAAGTAAAGTGATTGACTGACTGACTGACCGATTTAACGATTCATCAACGCCCAGACGAAATGGCTGAAGCTAGAATCTTGAAATTTTGGCTGAGGGTCACTCTTGGTCCAAAGGTGACAGATAAGGCTGGGTTTTTGAAAATTCGTACTAGAACGGTACGAAAAGTACTAAAAAGTACTAAATATGGTATCATTTGTATTTGGCGACCCAGTAGAGCTAGAGCTCTGGAATTTGGATTGAGGGTCACTGATGGAGTGTAGAATAGATGTAGCAAAGGGCTTTTTGGAAATTCGAACTATAACCATCCGAAAAGTACTAAAATGTACTTAATTTGGTACAAATTCGTAGCACTTGAATGGATAGACCTATAAACTTGATATTTGGAATGCAAATTAATGCTGAGAAGTAGGGTCGATATGAGGAGAGTTTGGAAAGCGTGTACTCATGTGTACGAAAAGTACTATATGCTACTATATTTGGTACAAATTTGATTTGGAGGTACAAATCGAGCTGGAATCCTGAAAATTGAAAGCAACATTACCGTCGGAGTGTAGGATTGGGATATGTACGTAGTTTTGGAATTTTTTTTACTTTGTGTACGAAAAGTACTAAATCGTATTATAATTGGTACAATTTGGATTTGGGCGAACTGGAAGAGCTGGAACAATGACGTTTGGAGTAAGGGTCATTGTAGGGATGTAGAATTAGGGTCAGGATTCAGTTCAACAAATTAATACTTATAGGTACTAAATTTGGTACAATTTTATTTTAGGTGAACCAATTTAGGATCACTGTGGGGGTGTTGGTTTGGGTAAGAAGGGCGTTCTGGAAATTCGTACTACTTTGTACTAAATTTGGTACAATTTGAATTGTGGGTGAACTGATAGAGTTTGAATTCTGAAACATAGATTTTGGATCACTGTGGGGGTGTAGGATTGGGGTATGTAGGAAGTTTTGCAATTGGTACTACTGTGTACAAAATTTGGTACAATTTGAATTGTGGGTGAACCTATGAAGATGGAATCCTGAAACTTGGGTTTAGAATCACTGTCAGTGTGTAGGATTGGGGTATTTAGGAAGTTTTGGATATTCCCACTACTGTGTACTAAATTTGGTACAATTTAAATTGTGGGTCAACCGATAAAGTTATAATCTTGAAACTTGGATTTAGAATGACTGTGGGGGTGTAGGATTGGGGTATGTAGGATGTTTTGGAAATTGGTACAAACAATTTTGGTACAATTTGAATTGCAGGTGCACCAATAGAGTTGGAATCCTGAAACTTGGATTTAGAATGACTGTAGGAGTGTAGGTTTGGGGTAGGAAGGAGGTTTTGGAAATAAGTACTACTTTGTACTAAATTTGGTACAATTTGAATTGTGGGTGAACCGATAGATTTAGAATCCTGAAACTTGGATTTAGGATGACTGTGGGAGTGTAGGATTGGGGTATGTAGGAAGTTTTGGAAGTTTGGAAATTGGAATCCTGAAATTTAAATTTTGAATCATTGTGGTGGTGTAGGATCGGGATACGCATGAAGTTTTGTTGGATGGTTGAACAGGGTACTTATGGAAATAATGTGTGCTAAATGGAAAATTTGAATTTGGATGCACCTTTAGAGCTCGAATCATGAAATTTGGTAATAAATGGTACTCAAATTTAATTTATGGTCGATATTAATGTGTGAATTGGTTTTTCCGACATATGCAGTTTGCCGTGAAAATAAAATACGATGTTAATACATGTTTAAATATTTCCTACATTCGCTAACGAAGTTGCGGGCATATGCTAGTACTCTGTAAAGGCGTTGATTTTTTAAAATCCTTTTTTAAGGACTACATAGGCATTAATTTTTGAAAATATTTTTCCAAGGCTCTATATACAGGCGTGGATTTTTAAAAAATATTTTGTTTTGAGGATTATATTAGGCGTGGACTCTTTTAAATATTTTTGTCCAAGGTATACCCTTAGGTGTGGACTTTTTTAAACATTTTTTCCAATGTATACCCTTAGGCGTGGACTTTTTTAAAATATTTTTTCCAAGGTATACCCTTAGGAGTGGATTTTTTTAAAATATTTTTTCCAAAGTATACTATTAGGCGTGTACTTTTAAGGTATACCCTTAGTCGTGGACTTTTTTAAATATTTTTTTCCAAGGTATACCCTTAGGCGTGGACTTTTTTAAAGATTTTTTCCAAGGTATACCCTTAGGCGTAAAATTTGTTAAATATTTTTTTCCAAGGTATACCCTTAGGCGAGATTTTTAAAACTTATTTCCAAGGTATACCCTTAGGCGAAAAATTTGTTAAATATTTTTTTCCAAGGTATACCCTTAGGCGTGGACTTTTTTAAAGATTTTTTCCAAGGTATACCCTTAGGCGTGGACTTTTTTAAATATTTTTTCCAAAGTATACCCTTAGGCGTGGACTTTTTTAAATATTTTTTCCAAGGTATACCCTTAGGTGTGTACTTTTTTAAATAATTTTTCCAAGGTATACCCTTAGGCGTGGACTTTTTTAAATATTTTTTTCCAAGGTATACCCTTAGGCGTGGACTTTTTTAAAGATTTTTTCCAAGGTATACCCTTAGGCGTGGACTTTTTTAAATATTTTTTCCAAGGTACTTCCTATCTAAATGGGTGGATTTTTTTAAATATTTTTAAGGACCTTCCTATCTAAATGCGTGGACTTTTTTAAAAATTTTTATGGACCTTCATATCTAAATGAGTGGATTTTTTTTTTTAAATATTTTCCAGGGACTTTTAAAGAATATTTTGCCTGGGACTTCTAAGGAGCTTCTCAAACAAAGGCGTGGAATGTTTAAAGGATATTTTTTTCTTGGACTTTTGCGAAACTTTTCAATTAACCCTTGTATTTTATACGAAGAGATTCTCAAGGCCCAAGACCTAAATATTTTTGGAAAAAAATTTCTAGGATTTTTATTGTATTTCTTAGGAAGAGGGTTTCAAGGTTTTCATTTTAGTTTTTTAAACGTGGTCCCATTCCACAACGACATTACCCCTCACCACCAATTTTGTGTTTTGGTTTCGAAGTGTGTCGTTGCGAAACGATAACGCTAATCATCCTGCCATTCAAGAAATGTATGGCCCCCTACCGTCGTCTCACTTGGATGTTTGTCATCCCATGACTTAGTTCTGCATTTAAATGCCACTTTATCTTCATCTATCGCGTCCAAACACCAATCTAATTTGTTTATTCCGCACGACAACAACAAGAACAAAAACATGTGTTGTTATTTTGGAATATCTGCCACTTCAATGATTTCCCTTTTGTTTAGCGGGGTCTTTATTAAATACCAGAAGATGTTGAGGAAAAAAAAAGAATTTCGAAAACTGAAGTTGAGGAGGAGTAGATGAGGAAGGAGAAAAAAACATCGAACAAAGAGGAACAAAAACATAAATCTAAGCATTAAAAAGTGATTTGTTTAGAAAGTAAATGAAGCATTTCGTTTTTTTGCCTTTGGTGGAAAGTAGTGAGGGACCAGATGTTGTTGACACTATGTGTGTAGGTATGTCTGTGTGTGTATGTTGGATGTTGTTGTTGCCGGTGTTTGTGGTGTTGTTCCTGATATTGTCGGCTGTTGATGCTGCTGGTGTTGATGCTGATAGTGGTTGTTGTTTTGTGGAAAGTACTTGAAAACATTCCTTTTTTCTTTTGGATTTATCTTCTGAACATCATGGCAGCTGGTGAGGCACCCATCACCGCTAAACAGGAATATGATATGACACTTTAAAAAAATATTCTTCCCCCTTCAAAAAGAAAACAAAAAATCCGAAACTGCCAAGAAAACATGAAAGCATTTTTTTTTTTTTGGAGCCAGATTAGAGGGTTCTCCACGAAGCTAATTTGAATGTGTGCACAAAACAACCAGCCCTTTATGAGCTACATAAGTTTTTGTTTATGATCCTAAGCTATGAGCGCAAGGGGGAAAGGTATAGAAAATATTTCATATGTTTAATTTTTATACCCTTCACCACTCTGTGGTACAGGGTATTATGTCTTTGTGCATATGTTTGTAACAGGCAAAAGGAAACGAGATAGACACATGGTTCCTTTTGAGAATATGCATAGAGTCGATTTCTGAGTCGATTTATGCATGTCCGTCCGTTAGTCTGTCTGTCCATGTTAAATTGTAAACAAAGTACAGGTCGGAATAATTTTATCCGAATTGTATGAAATTTGGCATAGGCCACTTATTTGGCCCAAGGACGAACCCCATTGAAATTGGGAAGAATCGGTTCAGATGTAGACATAGCTCCCGTATATATTTTCGCCCGATTTAACTTAAATGGTGCACCAAAGTACCTATATATCTTTCGATTTGCATGAAATTTGGCATAGCGAACTGAATTCAGTCTAAAATTATGAGTGGTAAGTTTCGTGAAAATCGGTTCAGATTTAGATATAGCTCCCATATTTATTTTCGTCCGATTTGAGGTAAATAGTGCACCAAAGTCCCTATATATCTTTCGATTTGCATGAAATTTGGCATAGCATACTGAATGAAGTCTAGAGTGATGTGTGTTACGTTTCGGGAAAATCGGTTTAGATTTAGATATAGCTCCCTTATATATTTTCGCCCGATTTAAGGTAAATGGTGCAGCAAAGTCCCTATATATCTTTCGATTTGCATGAAATTTGGCATAGCGTAATGAAATGAGTCTAGAATGATGTGTGGTAGGTTTCGGGAAAATCGATTCAGATTTCGATGTAGCTCCCATATATATTTTCGTCCGATTTAATGTAAACGGTGCACCAAAGTCCCTATATATCTTTCGATTTGCACGAAATTTGGCATAGCGTACTAAATGAAGTCTAGAGTGATGTTTGTTAAATTTCGTGAAAATCGGTTCAGATTTAGATATAGCTCTCGTATATATTTTCGCCCGATTTAACTTAAATGGTGCACCAAAGTCCCTATATATCTTTCGATTTGCACGAAATTTGGCACCGCGTACTGAATCAAGGCTAGAATGATGTGTGTTAGGTTTCCTGCAAATCGGTTCAGATTTAGATATAGTTTCTATATCTGACCAAATGATCAATTTAGTATCGGTTGCAGAATGACATGTTTAAGGATCCAGTTAGGATTCATCTGTTGAATATACCCAAAGTGGTGAAGGGTATCAATCAATAGTCGGCCCCGTCCGACTTTACTACTTTCCTTACTGGTTTAAAATAATTTTTTGAGGACTATTAACAGGCGTGGATTTTTTTTCGAGGACTATATAAAGGCGTGGATTTTTTCGAGGTCTATATAAAGGCGTGGATTTTTTTCGAGGACTATATAAAGGCGTGGATTTTTTTCGAGGACTATATAAAGGCGTGGATTTTTTCGAGGACTATATAAAAGCGTGGATTTTTGCGAGGACTATATAAAGGCGTGGATTTTTTCGAGGTCTATATAAAGGCGTGGAATTTTTCGAAGACTATATAAAGACGTGGATTTTTTCGAGGACTATATAAAGACGTGGATTTTTTCGAGGACTATATAAAGACGTGGATTTTTCGAGGACTATATAAAGGAGAGGATTTTTTTCGAGAACTATATAAAGGCGTGGATTTTTTTTTCGAGGACTATATTAAGGCGTGGATTTTTTTCGAGGACTATATAAAGGCGTGGATTTTTTCAAGGATTATATAAAGGCGTTGATGTTTTAAAAGATTTGTTCGAGGACTATATAAAGGCGTGGATTTGTTTCGAGGACTATATAAAGGCGTGGACTTTTTCGAGGACTATAAAAAGCCGTGGACTTTTTCGAGGACTATATAAAGGCGTTGATTTTTCTCGAGGACTATATAAAGGCGTGGACTTTTTCGAGGACTATATAAAGGCGTGGATTTTTTTTCGAGGACTATATTAAGGCGTGGATTTTTTTCGAGGACTATATAAAGGCATTGACTTTTTCGAGGACTATATAAAGGCGTGGATTTTTTTCAAGGACTATATAAAGGCGTTGTTTTAAAAGATTTGTTCGAGGACTATATAAATGCGTGGATTTGTTTCGATGACTATATAAAGGCGTGGATTTTTTCGAGGACTATATAAAGGCCTGGATTTTTTCGAGGACTATATAAAGGCGTGGACTTTTTCGAGGACTATAAAAAGGCGTGGACTTTTTTGAGGACTGTGTAAAGGCGTGGAATTTTTTCAAGGACTATATAGATCCGTGGACTTCTTCGAGGCCTATATAGAGCCGTGGACTTTTTCGAGGACTATATATATGTATATATATATGGATTTTTTCGAGGACTATATAAAGGCGTGGACTTTTTCGAGGACTATATAAAGGATTGGATTTTTTTCGAGGACTGTACAAAGGATTGGATTTTTTTCGAGGACTATATAAAGCCGTGGACTTTTTCGAGGAATATATATAAAGGCGTGGATTTTTTCGAGAACTATATAAAGGCGTGGATTTTTTTTTAATTTTTTCCAGAGACTCTACATAGGCGTGGATTTTTTACATATTTTTTCCACAGACTCTACATAGATGTGGGTTTTTAAATATTTTTTCCACAGACAGACAAGGTTTCTAAATGGCCGTGCACATTTTTTCCAAGGTTTCTACATAGGTGTGAATTGAAAAAAATCCAAAGATTCTACATAATTTTTTTAAGTTTAATGTAATTTAATGATGTCTGGCCACCCTCCCGTTAGTTTCCTTGGAAAATAATACATCACTAATGCCATCGTCTTGAAGTAATATAATGCTTCTGGCCATTAGCAGCAGTTTCTTCTGTTTTCTATGTTGAAGGAAAACACATTTAATTTCTCAGAAAGTAATAAAATGCAAAGTACCTTCCTGAGGGGGTTTTCAATTTCTTTTAGCGCTCTCCCCCTTCTTCTGCCTGCGAACAGTGAATTTTTATCTGTGGTTTTTATGTAACTTGTGGATAATATCTTCTATGTCTGTAGTAGAACAAAACCAACACAAAGAGAAAAACAAATTGCGTAAATGTGGTGACATTAACAACGCATAAAGTGACTGGACACGGACAGTTAATGTGTCACAGCCACAGCAGTAGTTCTCTACTGCAGAGCATTTTAACTTACGACGAGGGGGAGTTAACAATTTACAGGAAAATTGTAAAATAAACAGAAAACAACAAAAGCAACAACAGCAACGACGAAACACATTAATGAACATAAAAATTCATTAAAATGAATGAATGGACGAATGAATGGCCAAAACAGCAGTACTAGGATAATGGTCGTTAAGGAGTATGTTACAAAGCAACAACAACAACGAGAAAAAAGGATATGCCATACACCTTCCACCTCACCACATCAGCCACCCCACCCACAACACACAATGGGCAGTGAGTGGCAATTGATAAGGCAAATAGTTGTTCTGGTGGGTTGTTCGAATGAGAGGAGTGAAGAGAGGTCCAAGGGGAGTGCTGAAATAAAATGAATTAAGCCACGAAAGGTTCATCTGGTCAATGAGTTGTAAATGTAAATTGTATTGTTTATGGTGGTTAAGAGCGGCATTAAAAATTGCAATAATGTTTGTCCGGCAGGAGCCCGAACAATAGTCGATGCGAGTGACACAGAAATAACCAAAAAAAAAAAAAAAAAAAAGGAGTGATATGGACTAAATACTCCAGCAGAACAGTTTCGGGGTTTTTTGCAGCGATGTGAATGGATGGATTTTTAATGTCCTTTAATCTTTTTATGTACGCATTGATATGAATATTGTATGACTACAACAATAATAACAATAACATCAACAACAATTTATTGACAAACAAAAGAGGGAGGTAGTTTTAAAAAAGACTTTAAATCCAGGATCATGTTGACAATGATGGAATTGTTATTCTAGCTTACCGTACATATTTTTATATACAAACATATTTTTTTTTCACAATTTACCTGAAAAGAGAAAAAATATAATTTATTAGTCAAAATTATATAGGTTATATTTAAACTTTGGGGTAATTGGATTTTTTAAGTATATTTTTCCATGGACTATACATAGGCGTGGATTTTTATACCCTACACAACTAGGTTGTCAGGGTATTATAGCTTTGTGCAGCCCCAAAAGTTTGTAACGCCGCGAAATATTGGTCCCCACCTTTAAGGATACCGATCGTCATATTTCGACTAGCTGAGTCGATCTAGACATGTGTGTTCGTCCGTCCGTCCGTCCGTCTGTCCATTATAATTTGTAAACACGATACAGGCCACAGTTATGGACCAATCTTCATGAAATTTTTCATGTAGGAAAAGATCGGTTAATATTTAGGGGATGAAATGGACCAAAAACTTTATTTTTGTCGGTTTTTCTGGTCGCTCCAGAGGCCGCAATTATGACCCAAACTCCGCGAATTTTTGCATGGAGAAGGGGATCGGGCCAAAAGAATAAGCATACCTGTTTTGATAAAGATCGGTCAATATTTAGCGGATCAAATGGTCCCTGACTTTTGTGTGAAAAATTACAAAATTTTTATCCTATAGCGTATAGATTTACCCCTGAAGGACCTAGACCAGAGAAGTTGATAGTATACCCAAGAGGAGTGGTTGACCTTTAAATTGATATACATTTTATTGTCGTGTGTACTCGGATGTGGGTGTTACACTTAAATATTTACATGTTCTTACGTACTCAGATATTATTTAGTAACCCATTACCACACTAGAGGGCGAAATATACCGCTGATCGCTTAGAAATGTTCCGTGAGGTTCTCGTTATGGTCAAGAACATGCCTATAATTTTCGGTGATGATCAGATAATAATTTTGGGATGAAGTTGACCGAAAACTTAATTTGTGTCTGTGTGTGTGTGTTTTTTTTTTGAGTCGATCTATAGGCCACAATTGAAAGCTGAACATCACAACAAGCAACGGTGAAGGGAAGCAACGGTGAAGTGGACAAGTAATTAGAAGGACTGTACTGAATATTAGTAATATTTGTTGACCTCTAGTCAGTCAAGTGTTTGCAAATATCGCGAAATATTGGCCAGACTCAGAATATAGAACCACACAAAGTGAGATTTTGTAGGAAGTTGTGTAGGGTATCATATGGTCGGCCCCGTCCGACTATACTGCTCCGCTCACTGGTTTAAATATATTTTATGGGTGGCGTAAGGGATGATAGATACCAAGCGACGGCTCTGATTGGTTTTAACATGGCGAAGTCCAGGCTTATCTTGGCCCCTTTTTCATCTCTATTGTGGACACTGACCTCCTCGTGGTGCCATCTAGGGTTGCTATTTTCATCACCCGATGAAATAGTGAGCTAATATGTGCCGCGAGTTCACCCATAAGAAACAAATGGGTTGAGGCGTCGGGTTAGTTGCTCACAGTCGGAAAACCGAACCTACTATGAAAAAGCAAAGAAAAAGAAAACCAAACCCACATAAACGTATAAAGGACCACAATCTGCACTTGGAATGTGGGCACCTTGTACAGAACAGGCGCAGTTTTCGCTTTGGCGGATGTACTCAAAAAGTACAAAGCCGATATTATTGCCTTACAGGAAATGCGTAAATCAGACGATTACGCACTGTATTATAGCTGCCATGGTCATGACATTAAAATTCTGCTAGGAGATTTTATTGCAAAAATCGGAAGGGAAAATATATATAGAAAATAAAGCCTCCATAAAGAAACATCAGACAACGACATGAGATTGATTTACTTCGCGGCAGCAAAAAACATGGTAGTTAGCAGCACCAGATTCAAGCACTTCGATATACAGGGTTGCCCATATTCGACGGACCCATGTTTTTTTGTTTTAAAATCAAAGAAAAAAATACAAATTTGGCAGTTGGCAATGTTAATCATTTAATTTGTTCCAAGTAGATTTGTTTACATCAATTTTTGAATATGATATCTCTCAAATGGCCGCCTCTGTCGTTGATGACGTATTGTGCCCTTTGTGCTGCATTTTCCATCGTTTTTGCCAACATTTCGGCCGGAATAGCGGCTATTTCTTCACAAATGTTGTCCTTGAGCTCTTCTACGGTACTTAGCTTGTTAACGTATACCTTTGACTTCAAATATCGCCACAAGAAGAAGTCAGGCGGCGTCAAATCGGGCGAACGCGGTGGCCAGTCCAAATCACCACTTTTTGACATCAAACGGCCCGGAAACAAATTCTTAAGAAAATCGATTTTTATGCGACTTGTGTGCGGTGGAGCGCGGTGGTAACAGCATGGCCATTTTCATTTTGGAAGAAAAACGGCCCAATGACCGTTTTCGCACTAACACCGCACCAAACTGTGACTTTTTCGTCATGAAGAGGCACTTCTTGAAACTCCTGAGGATTTTCAGTTGCGTAAAAACGGCAATTTTGCTTATTTACGGTCCCATCGGTCCATCCCATCGGACATGATAATTTTGTTCCAAAAATGCTCGTCATCTTCGGCCATGCCCAACTGCTGAGAACGGCGTTTTTGGGATGTTCTTGGGGACTTCTCAATACTGGCTGGTACGGCAGCGATATTCTCGGCCGATCGCCTTGGTCGACTTTAACATGGCCTCTTCGGATTAGAAAGAGCCTTATCAGTCGAACATTTTTCGTATAAACGCTTAATGGTGTTCTCAGAAGGCGCACTTCTCACATTTTTTAAAAAAAAAATCTGCTTGGACTGACGCTTCAAACGCGGTATGTCATTAAGCGATGTGACATCTCTGTCAAAAGTTATGGCGTTGCCAGATGGGTCCGTCGAATATGGGCATCCTTACAACTTGGATTTCTCCCGATCGAACAACGAGAAATCAAATTGATCATGTTGTGATAGTCGGAAGGCATTCATCCAGTGTCTTAGACGTCCGACCGATCCGAGGAGCGAATATCGATTCGGACCATTACCTTGTGGCAGCCAAGGTACGCAGCCGTCTTAATGTAGCAGCACAGGTGCGATCTAACACAACACGTAAACTCGACGTCGAAAAGCTGCAAATACAACAGATAGCAGAAGCCTACTCCGCTCATCTTACCCACCTTTCTGACGAAAGCACCCCTTGTCCCTATAATAATATAGAAGCACAATGGCACAGCCCACTCCCTACAAACTGCAGCAGAAGCAACACTTGGGTACCAAAAATCACCATCAAGAAATCCGTGGTACGATCAGGAGTGTCGTAATGCTACTGCTATGAAAAAACGAAGCGTATAGGACAACCCTGCGGACATAGCAACACGTAATGCGATGGAGAACTATCGGGAGAAAAGGAGAGAGGAGAAATTTTCAGAAAAAAAGAAGAAAGAGCAAGAAAAACGTGAGCGAGATGTACAAGAGTCAGAATGAAGTCCGAAAATTCTACTAACGGGTAAAACACCAAACCGAAGGCTTTGGTGCAGGCACATCCTCCTGTGGAAATGAAGAAGGAAACATGGTGACAGATACAGACAGCGTGTTGAGGATCTGGAAGGAGCATTTTGAAAAACTTCTGGTATCAAATATTAGCAGTGAAGTGGATACCCCAGAACCAATAATAGATGACGGTATTGAATGTGTACCACCTAGCCAAGATGATGTCAGAATAGCAATCAATCGGCTGAAGAATAATAAAGCAGCAGGAGCCGATGGGTTACAAGCCGAACTATTCAAGACTGATGGTCAGATGCTGGTATGGAGCATGCACCAGCTGATTAGTACAATCTGGCTAGAAGAATGCATGTCCAATGATTGCAACCGTGTACAAAAATGGAGACAAGACGATATGTGCCAACTATAGACGAATAAGTCTCCTTTCCATCGCATATAAAGTGCTATCCAGCGTACAGTGTGAACGACTGAAGCCAATGGTCAATGACATCATTGGACCATACCAATGCGGCTTCAGACCTGGCAAATCCACCATTGACCAGATTTTCACTCTGCGCCAAATCCTGGAAAAAAAAAACCCAAGAAAAACACATCGACACATTCCACCTATTTGTCGACTATAAAGCCGCATTCGACAGCATTATTCGTTCAGAGGTGTATAAATCCATGTCTACGTTTGGCATTCCTGCAAATTTAATAAGGCTATGCAGGATAACTTTAACTGGCCCAAGAACAGCAGTTAAAGTCGGAAAGGACCTCTCGGAGCCCTTTAATACCGAACCAGGATTCAGACAAGGTTACAGTTTGTCGCGTGATCTTTTTAACATCCTGCTGGAAAAGGTCATACGAGAGGCAAAAGAGAACGGAAATTGCACTCTGAATACCAAACAACACCATCGCCTAAGCCGATGATATCGATATAATGGGTCGAACATTGCGAGCGGTAACAGCCACCTTTGAACAAATTGAGAAGGAGTCTGCCAAAGTGGATCTGGCAGTAAACGGCGAGAAGACCATGCTGATGGTATCAACGCGCAAGACGTCCAGTAGACTCGGACCAACTGTGGAACTTTAGAACTACAGCTTCAAGGTAGTCAAAGATTTTATATACCTTTGTACCGCCATAAACAAAACGAACGACATCAGTTTTGAATTTCAGAGAAGGATATTGATGGCCAACCGATGCTACTATGGTCTGAGCAAACAACTCAAAAGCAAGGCCACCTCCCGCCAGACCAAACTCACACTCTACAAGACGCTGATACTACACGTGCTGTTATATGGATCTGAAGCATGGGTACTTGCGCAAGTAGATGAGGCAGCTCTTGGAGTGTTTGAGAGAAAAATTCTCCGAAAGATCTATGGGCCGATCTGCGTTGACGGTGAATATCGCCGTCGAATGAACCATGAGTTGTACCAGCTATTCTCGGACATCGATATTGTTAGACATATTAAGCTGCAGCGATTACGTCCGCTAGGTCATGTTGTGAGAATGGATGAAGATGCCCCAGCCATTTTCAATTCCTTTTGTTAAGCCCTTTCAATTGCAGCTGGTCGTTCCATTGCAGCTTCCTTAACATCATATCTTCTTCATTGCGAATAGTTATCTCCATTAAGAATTACACAAAACCCTAATGGAATCATCGTCATTACGGACAGGAACAACTCAACATGAGGCCATTATAAAGAACAGAAAAGATATTTGCTTGGGAAAATCGTGTAACAGTGGCAGGATTTACATGACAGACAATATTCGTCGCAGTCAGTCACACAAAGGCGGGCATGAATGAAGTTGAGTACCGAACACTTGAAAATTGTTGAACAACGAGAAAAAATGAAGAAGAAGCACATAATCATAGACGCGACAAATTCAATGACGTTGAAGAACATTTTCAAGTGCGAAAAATGAGACGCGCCCACAGACTAAATGGCATCACAACAAACACATACACACACCGTCAGTCAGACACCGACCGGCTGCTGGGAAGTTAGTGAAAAGACAGACACCCATATCCACTTTATGCTTATCATCGTCATTATTTGTGTCAGAGACTGGTCCGTTAACTTCACCCTGCCGGAGCAGCCGGAAAAATATTCATAGTCATTCAGCCATCAGGTCTTTTGCTTCTTCATTCTGTCTGTCCGATCATTCGTCTGCCTGTCTGTCTTTCTGTCTATATTAAGGAACATCCACAACACGTTTTTGTTGTTTTTGTCATCATTTCAACATCGGTTCCTGTTGCCTTTGAAAACAAAAAATACTTGCAAAGGTATTCTACATCCACTCAGAGTTATTCCTCCATCCAAGCAACCATCCATCCAGCCAAACTATTCATTCATCCATTCCAGTCGTCCACGAATCCATCCATGCATATATGTTTCGTAACTTTTATTTGTTGCTTGCTCAAATTTATTATATTCATCTTCTTTGGAGTATTAACATTTTTTCTATGGAAGGAAAGTTTTCTTAAGGCCTCGAAGGGGGCCTTTAGTAATTTGAAGAAATTTTGAAAATAAAAGAAATCATACATGGTGGAAATTTCTACGAAAAATATTTAAACATGGCCACGCTTAGGGAAGATCCTTGGAAAAATATTTAAAACTATCCAGGTCTATGAACGGCCCTTGGAAACATAGGTCACGCCTATAGAAGCTCCTTACAAACAATGTAAACTATATTCCGTCCTATGGAAGGTCCTTGAAAAAAATATTTTAAAATATCCAGGCCTATGAACGGCCCTTGGAAACATAGGCCACGCCTATAGAAGCTCCTTACAAACAAAGTAAACTATATTCAGTCCTATGGAAGGTCCTTGGAAAATTATTTCAAATTAAAAGTCCTATGGTAGGTCTATAGGAATGGTTATTTTTTAAATATATTGTCTAAGGCCTTCCAAAGGCGTGGATCTTTAAATGTTTTTCTTTTTCCATGACCTTCCATAGGCGTGGATATTTTTAATATTTTTTTTTTTCAAATGCCTCCCATCAGCGTAGATATTTTTATTTATATATATTTTTTCCAGGACCTTCCGCAGGTGTGAATATTTTTAAATATTTTGTTTTTCAAGGACCTAAATATTTTTTTTAAAGAAATTCTATGACCTAAAGAAATTCTACGCCTAAATTTATTTCATGGGCCATCCATATCCGTGGATTATTTCAAGTAGAGTCCTTGAAAAAATTATTTTGAAAAAATCAAAGTTATGGTCCATGGAAAATTATTTTAAACCAGTAAGGAAAGCAATAAAGTCGGACTGGGCCGACTATATGATACCCTTCACAACTTTATTGTACACAGGTATCCAAGGATATATAGGGAGTTTGGTGCACCATTTACTTAAAATCGGACGAAAATATATATGTGAGCTATATCTAAATCTGAACCGATTTTCACGAAACTTAACACACATCATTCTACACTTAATTCAGTACGCTATGCCAAAGTTCGCGCAAATCTAAAGATATTAAGGGACTTTGGTGCACCATTTACATCAAATCGGACGAAAATATATATGGGAGCTATATCTAAATCTGAACCGATTTTCACGAAACTTAACACACATCATTCTAGACTTAATTCAGTACGCTATGCCAAATTTCGTGCAAATTGAAAAATATATAGGGACTTTTTTGCACTATTTACCTAAAATCGGTCGAAAATAAATATGGGAGCTCTATCTAAATCTGAACCGATTTCCACGAAATTTGACACACATCATTCTAGATTTAATATAGTACGCTGTGCCAAATTTCGTGCAAATCGAAAGATATATTAGGACTTTGGTGCACCATTTACTTAAAATCGGACAAAACTTTATATGGGAGCTGTATCTAAATTTCAAACGATTTTCTCGAAACTTGGCACACATTATTCTGGACCTAATTCAGTACGCTATGCCAAATTTCGTGCAAATCGAAAGAAAGGTACTTTGGTGCACTATATATGGGAACTATATCTAACCGATTTTTCCCAATTTTAATAGGGTTCGTCCTTGAGCCAAATAAATGAGCTGTGCTAAATTTCATCCAATTCGAATCAAAATTGCGACATGTACTTTGTTTACAATTTAACATGGACAGACGGACGGGCATGCATAAATCAACTTAAAAAGTGATTCTATGCATATACTCCAAAGGAACCATGTGTATATCTCGTTTCCTTTTGCCAGTTACAAACATATGCACAAAGACATAATAACCCTGTACCACAGTGTGGTGAAGGGTATAAAAATTCACGTCGAAGTAAAGTCTTTGAGAAATATTATTTTAAAAACTCCACGCCTGGGAAAAAATATTTTAAAAAATATGTAAGGTCCTTTGAAAAATCATTTTAAAAGCTCCCCGACTGAATTTAGGAAAATCCACGATTAAGTAGAGTCCTTGGAAAATTATTTTAAAAAAATCACGATTAAGTAGAGTCGTTACTTCCTTATTTCATGACCTTATAAAATTATTTTTAAAAATCCACGCCTATTAAAAAATATTTTTTAAAACTCACGCCTACTCATGACCATTAAACAATTTTTTGTAGAAAGCCATGCCTATTCATGAACATTAAAAAATATTTTTTTTGAAATCCTCATCTATTTTAAGTCCTTAAACAAATCCATGCCATTCAAAAAAATATTTTAAAATCTTGGGCGCTGGATATAATGTGTGTTAACTTCCCAGTCCTTCCACCTCCCTCCTGTGCACCCATCTTCCTCGGCTCTTATCTATATTTATGCATCCTTTTTTTACTCATTCATTCTTTGTCTAATATGTTTATATGAATGAGCATGTGAGTGTGTGTGTGTACGTTTGAGCATTTTTGTTAATGCGTCTCGGGAATGTCAAGGATTTTTTTGTAGCCAACAAAGTTTTTCGTTTGTTGTTGTTGGTTTTGTTGTGGCATCGTCGAACGTGACGAAGGTTTAAATTTTTATCTCCAGTGATAGTCGTCAGACGTGTTCATTCCTTATGTCGTTGCCGTCGTTAGTCATTCCTAAGTCAAATACATTATCTTCGCCTCGTTTCGTCTAAGTCTTCAATTCAATTTCGCTGGGTATTTTTTCTCGTTGTTGTTGGATGTAGAAGTTCACATTCATGTTTTTCCGCATGACGAAGGTAGTGGTGATTTGAAATGTGTCAGATTACGGATTTAAGCTTTACTTTGGTTAATTGATTTTGTTTTTTTTTTTAAATATAAAATTTAATATAAATGTGGTTGGATGAAGTCCTTGAAAAAATGTAAAAAACCCTTGGAAAAAATATTTAAATTCCTTAGATAGTCCTTAGAAAAAATATGTCCTTTGAAAAGTTCTTTTTTTTTTTTTGAAAATCCACGCCTCACGAAAACTTTATAAAATTAATTGAAACAAGTGAAAAAGCGTTAAGCTCGGCCGGGACGAACTTTGAATACCCTCCACCATAGATATATTGACAGGTACTAGAAATGAAAATATAGGGAACATACCAAAAAGTGGACCTATGCCGACATTTCTAAAAAGGGATTATGTAAACCATAATACAGATTTCAAAAATTTCAGAAATTTTTAATGCATAATTATACCCTCAGCCTTATGGCTAATGAGGTTGTATACACTTTGACACGGTGAAAATGAGCCTCATCGAAATTTTGCTTCTAGACCCCATGTTTCTTTATTATTAGTTCTTCCAATCTTACATCAACTTCGATGATGGGGAATATCGGTCCATTCCTTCTGGAACCACCACACAGGGTCTAGGTCTTAATGCGGGCTACAGTTCATTATCGAACCTTACGTTCCACTTTTTTATCTCGATATCCTTCGCAGGTGAAATGATTACATCAGAGTCTTAGAATCAAACTCAAAACGAGGAACAAATCAGATAACTATTTCAATATAAACCAGTAAGGAAAGTAGTAAAGTCGGACTGGGCCGACTATATGATACCCTTCACCACTTTGGGGATATTCTACATATGTATCCTAATAGACGTCGCCTTTTCAAAGGAACATTGACATGAAATTGAATGAACTAATATATGCGATCATTATCTATAATTAAACCGACTAACATCAATCCCAAAACATGCCATTCTGCAACCTATTCTAAATTTTGTAAATAAATTTAAAGCAGACTTTGATGCAACATTTATCTTAAATCGGACGAAACTATATATGGGAGCTATATCTATATCTGAACCAATTTTCTCGAAACTTGGCACACATCATTCTGGACCTAATTCAGTACTCTGTGCCAAATTTCGTGCAAATCGAAAGATATATAGGCACTTTGGAGCCCCATTTACCTCAGATCAGGCGAAAATATATATAGGAGCTATATATATATATCTGACCCGATTATCTCGAATCTTAGCACACATCATTCTGGACCTAATTCAGTACTCTGTGCCAAATTTAATCCAAATCGGATCATAAATGCGAACTGTACTTTGTTAACAAAAATACATGGACGGACGGACAGACAGACGGACATGCATAAATCGACTCAGAAAGTGATTCTCGATTATTTTTGCCTGTTACAAACATATGCACAAAGACATAATACCCTATACCAAGGGTATAAAAAGGGGTTTCTATGGGGACTACCCCAAAAAGGGGGCAAATATTAATAATTTTTGGAAGGGAGATTTGTTACCATCTACGACTACAAAATACCAAATTGCAGCAAATTCGGTTGAAAAAAGCACTGAAGAACCCCAAAATATCGAATATTGAGGGTACCCTTATATGGGGGCTATCCGAAAAATGGATCTATATTCATAATTTTTTGCGGAGAGATTTGTTACCTATTAAGAACTCAAAATACTAAATTACAGCCAATTCGGTGAAAAAATATGATCAAAACCCCCCAAAATACTGAAAAGTAGGAGGTACCGTTATATGGGGGGTACCAGAAAAAGTGGACCGATATTTATAAATTTTAGTGTGGAAAATTGGTAATGTAGAAAATTTCAGCGTATTCGATTGAAAAACGCGCTCAAGAACCTCAAAATACCGAAAATTGGGGGGTACCCTTATATGGGGGCTGTCCGAAAAAATTGACTTACTGTTTATAATTTTTAGTGGGGAGATTTGCTACCCAATAAGAACTCAAAGAACCAAATTTCAGCGAATTCGGTTGAAAAACACGCTCAAGAACCTCAAAATACCGAAAATTGGGGGGTACCCTTATATGGGAGATATGCCTAAAAGTGGACCGATATAGCCCATCTTCGAACTTGACCTGCCTGCAGACAAAAGACGACTCTATGTAAAATTTTGGCGATCTATCTCAATTCGTTTAGACGCTAGAGAGATTACAACAGACAGACGGACGGATAGACGGACATGGATATATCGTCATAGAATTTTACGCTGATCAAGAATATATATACTTTATAGGGTCGGAAATGATTATTTCGATGATTTACAAACGAAAAAACAAAATTAATATACCCTCCATATTATGGTGGAGGGTATAAAAATCCGCGCCTCATGAAGTCCTTGAAAAAAATAATTTAAAGAATTAAAATGTCTAGTGATTGATAAAATATTTTTAAAAGTCCTTGAAAAAAGTATATTTTTAATAATCCACTGTTGTCCTTCAAGTCCTGAAAGATCAAGTCCTGAAAGCCCACGGCCAAAAAGAGTCCTTCGAAAAATATGTAAAAAGAAAATCAAGCTTAAAAATTGTCCTTGCAAACATGTTTATCCATTTAAGGCACTTAGCGTAAGGACAAATATCCTTTTCAATAAATGATTTATCCAATTAACCCGTTCATGTAGAACAATTTTTCGTGTTCGTGAAAACAAGAACAGCAACAATAACAATAACAACAACATGAGCTAAAAAATCATAAAATATTAATAAAACACAAATGCTAACCAAACCAAACTAACGAACGAACTTCAATATGTCAACAAGGATATCCTTTCAACTATAATCCCATGTACACACACACACACACATATATATATATATTGCAATAACAACAACACATCATAACCTCTAAAAACATATTATGAAGGTATGTTGTGTGTCTGTGTGTGTGAGTTTTTTATGTTATTGGAAAATATCGACAACAGGGTTTTTTTTTGTATCCTGGCACTGGGACAACAAAAAAAAAGGATATTAAAAACAAACAATGGCTAGCCAAGAGGAACAAGTACCAAGTACAAGGGATATTTTTGTTGGCAGAACCAAAAGAAAAAAAAACACCATTGGAGAACTTCAATTTATGGGGGAATATTTTTCAAAAAAAAAAAAATGCCAACAAAAATAGAAATATTGTATCCACAATTCAAGGGGATGTACGAATGTGAGTGTGTGCATTTCTATTATGACTGGCTGCAATAACAATTATTATAGGGAGATTTTGGCTAGGGTACAGCATGACTGCCGTTATAAATACGCCAGTAGTTTGCCAAATCAAAATCTAAGAGGTTTAGTGTTACTAAAGTCATAAATAAAAATTGTATAAGGATATTGAGAAGAAAGAGAGAGAGAGAGAGAGAGAGAGTGAGAGAAAAAAACACTTTCAAGGAAAAATGCCAAACTCCAAATTATATATGTCCATAAAATAGAAATCAATTTTGCTTGTTAGAATTGAAAGAGATTGGAGATTTATAAACTGTTATTGACATACAATAAGCTCGGCAGTGTGAATTTTTTTTTTTTTTATTATGGTGGCATTGAAGATAAATAAAAAAAATTAAAGGATAGAAAAACATATACTGTTATCGATATAACATAAACAAATTGTTTAAAAACGCCAAACGTAAAGAGGGTCTTAGGATTTTTTTAAATCCACGGCTAAGGATAGTACAAGAAAAAAGGTTAGGTCTTGGAAAAAATATTTAAAAAAATCCACACTTATGTATGGTACTTTAAAAAAATATTTAATACCACTAGGGAAAGTTCAAAAATCGGATATAGTCGATTATATGATACCCTTTACACTTTGGATACATACAAGAGAATCCTCGAAGGACCAATGATATGGAATCGGGCGAAATTAAATGTGTTATCTAGATAGATATTTGAACCAATTGAAAAAAAACCCCATACACATACCATTCTGAAATCAATGAAAAATTGAATGTCAAACGGGCAGACTTGTATTCTTTGGTGTACGATTTGTATGAAATCGAGTAAAATTATGTATGAGAGCTATATATAAACACATGGACCTAATTGAGCAACCTTTGCATACGCCATTTGTTTTCGGTGCACCCTTCGGTGCACCATTTACATAAAATCGAACGAAAATATATATAAGACCTATATCAAAATCTGAACCGATTTCAAACATTGCACTATAGGTCAAATGACCGGTTTTTCTGTGCAAAATTGGAGAAAATCAAAGTGTCGTTATTCACGAGTTGTTGTTGTTTTTGTATTTAGAACACTCTAGAATAGAGACAGGTGATATTTATTAGTGCTAAATATAAAGTACCGTTACATAGCTGGCCGTGCAAGTCGCTCAATACAATTTATTCTATAAATGTGCTTATATTTCTGTGGGGCTTAGTCAACTTTGAGTGCGTATTATTTCGATTGTGTTTACAATAATTAATTAGTGTAAAATGGAAAATATAGATACAAGTGAGCATTTTTATATATTAAATTAAAAAATTTTTATGTTTGCGACACTATACTTGAAAATAACCCTTTAGTCTATGAAGACTTTAAAAAGTTAATGTAATTTGATAGATTGACTTTCAGTAGGCAATTAAAAAAAATGACGCAATATGACCTCTTTGAAAATGTTCACACAAATTAAGTGATAAGTAATGAGTTAATTTAACTTTATTTCAAGTTGCGATTTTTTGCGTTTTACGAGTAATGCCTCTTTTATCTAGGCAACCTCCGTATAAAAAATCGAACTTTTTGAAATATGGCGAAAAGAAGGTAACAAAAAGAAAAAACCCTGGTGCTGTTTTCAAACATGTAGTGAGCAAAATTGCTGTCGACAACATTTCGGATGAAAGAGAGAATTTTTTAAAGCAAATAGTACATTAATTTTGATTAATATTAGCGCAAAATTTGGAAAAATGTCACAGAAAGATGAATGTTTTCAAAGACAACCAGTAAGGAAAGATCAAAAGTCAGACTGGACCGACAATATGATACCCTTTACCACTTTGGGTACAAACAAAAATGATAATGTGTACAATATCCTGTTGATAGAAGAGACATACCATCTTTGGATGACCATTACATCTACATAGATATTTGAGCCAATAAAAACCATACACATGACATTTTGAAATCAATAAGAAAATTGCATGCCAATCGCATAAATATTGAAAGTTTGGTGCACCATTTACCAAAAATCTCAATATGGACCGATTTCCAGGAAAACTTCATAGATGCCAAACTGGACTGAATTCAGTACGCTGTGCAAAATTTAGTTTAAATCGGACCATTATTGGGAGTTTGGTGCACCATTTACATAAAATCGGACGAAACTATATATGTGTGCTATATATAAATTTGGACCGATTTCAACAAAACTTCACAGATGTCAAACTCGATTAAATTCCGTACGCTGTGCTACATTTTGTCCCAATCGGGCAAACATTTTCAGTTTGGTGCACTATTTACCTAAAATCGGACGAAACTATATATGGGAGCTATATCTAAATCAGAACCGATTCCAACAAAACTTCGCATACATCAATCTGGACATAATTCAATACTCTGTGTAAAATTTTGTCTCAATCGGACCAATATTGGCAGTATGGTGCTCTGGTTACATAAAGTTGGACGAAACTATATATGGGAACTATATCTAAATCTGAACCGATTTCAACAAAACTTGACACATACCAATGTAGACCTAATTCAATACTCTGTTCAAAATTTTGTCTAAATCGGACCAATATTGGCAGTATGGTGCACCATTTACATAAAATCGGACGAAAATATATATATGGGAGCTATATCCAAATCTGAACCGATTTCTTCCAAATTCAAAAATAACGATTCAAGTAACAAAAAAATCAGTTGGGCCAAATTTCATGACGAATACTATGATTTTGTTGCCGCTATTAATTTTGGACAGAAAAAGTGGTAATTTGACCTATAGCGCATTGTTCCAATCGGACCGATTTTAACAAAACTTCGCAGATATCAGTCTGGACCTAATTCAGTACTCTGTGCACAATTTTGTCCCAATCGGACAAATATTGGGAATTTGGTGCATCATTCACATAAAATCGGACGAAACTATATATGAGAGCTATATCTAAATCTGAACCGATTTTAACAAAACTTCGCAGTAACATCAGTCTGGACCTAATTCAGTACTCTGTGCAAAATTTGTTCTCAATTGGACAAATATCGGGAGTTTGGTGTATCATTAAAAAAAATCGGTCACATAATTCATACTCTGTGCATAATTTTGTCCCAATCGGACAAACATGGGGGAGCTGTGCAGAATTTTGTCCCAATCGGACAAATATTGGGAGTTTGGTGCATCAGTTACATAAAATCGGACGACGATGGAAGCAACATCTAAATCTGAACCGATTTTCTCCAATTTCAATAGGGTTCGTCCTTGGGCCCAATAAGTGAACTGTGCCAAATTTCACCCAAATCGGATAATAAATGCGACCTATACTTTGTTCACAAAAATACATGGACGGGCGGACGGACATGCGCAAATCGACTCAGAAAGTGTATCTATGCATATTCTCAAAAGAAGGTCTATCTCGATTCCTTTTACCTGTTACAAACATATGCACAAAGTCATAATACCCTGTACCACAGTGTGGCGAGGGATATAAAAATCCACGCCTATGTATTGCCCTTGAAAAAAAAATATTAAAAAAAATCCACGCCTATGTATGGTTCCCGAAAAAAATATTTTAAAAAATCCACGCCTTTGTAATGCCCTTGAAAAAAACTATTTTAAAAATCCATACCTTTATAGAGTCCACGCTTTTATGGAGTCTATGCCTAAGTATAGGCCCTTTATAGAGTCTATGCCTAAGTATAGGCCCTTTATAGAGTCTATCCACGCTTTTATAGAGCCTATGCATAGGCCCTGAAAAATAGTTAAAAAAAATCCACCCTTTGTACAGTCTATGCCTAAGTATAGGGCCTGATAGTTCCTGAAAAAAATATTTTAAAAATCCACGCCTATATAGAGTCCCTGAAAAAAAAAATTAAAAAATGCACGTCTATGTATGGTCCCTGAAAGAAAATATCATTTAAAAAACTCCACGCCTAAGGATAGTCCCTCAAAAAATATTTTAAACCAGGGCTAACTAACTATCTGCAGTTCTATATTCTGAGCTTGGGCAATATTTCGCGATATTTGCACTCTCTTGACCGACTAGAGGTCAACAAATATTACAACATTCAGTACAGTACTTCTAATTACTGGTCCAGATTCCCCTCATCGTGGGTTGTATTGTGATGTTCAGCTTTCAACTGTGGCCTATAGATCTGA
Source organism: Musca vetustissima (assembly GCF_032173495.1). Lineage (NCBI taxonomy): Eukaryota > Metazoa > Arthropoda > Insecta > Diptera > Muscidae > Musca > Musca vetustissima. The sequence continues at coordinate 38,071 of NW_026888959.1, forward strand.
ATACGTAACTCCCACATCCGAGTACATACGACAATAAAATTAGTATCAATTTAAAGGCCAACTACTCCTCTTGGATATACTATCAACATCTCGGCTTCATGTCCTTCAGGAGTAAATATATACGGCATATAATACAAAAGTCAGGGTCCATTTGACCCGCTAAATATTGATCGATCTTTATCAAAAAAGGCATGGCTATCTTTGGGCCGATCTGCTTCTCCATGTAAAATTTCGCGATGTTAGGGCCATAATTGCGGCCTCTATAGCGACCAGAAAAACAGACAAAAATAAAGTTTTTGATCCATTTCATCCCCTAAACATTAGCCGATCTTGACCGAAAACAATAGGTGTCTTCATTGGCCAAAACCTATCTTACATGCAAAATTTCGTGAAGATTGTTCCATTGCCTGTATCGTGTTTACAAATTATAATGGACAGTTAGTCGAGATATGACGATCGGTATACTTAAAGGTGGGTCTAGGACCAATATTTCGCGGCGTTACAAACTCTTGGGGCTGCACAAAGCTATAATACCCTGACAACGTTGTTGTATGGGGTATAAAAATCCACGCCAATGAAAGAGTACTTGGAAAAAAATATTTTAAAAAATCCACGCCTTGAAAACATATTCCTCAATTAAATTCTCTCCCTGCATTTTTAAAGCAATAACAAATTTAGTTAATTTTGTTGTTTTTTTTTCCTTTCGTTCACACGCAAAAATGTGTGTGCGTGTCTATTCCTTGTATTTTTTTTTTTGGGCCGTTCCAAATAAATTTCTCCCTCAAATAAAAACACATTTGACCTTTTTGGCAATATGAATTATTGTCCTTAACGAAAAATTTCTTCATTAAATATTATTATGGCGAAATAACAGCTTTTGATACACCTACTTAAATATTTCGTTTGTCGTTAAAGAGGTTATTACCCTTTCCGCCAGAGTACCACCGACACCATTTACCACACGCCTCCTCCTCCTCCGCCGTCGCCACCGACCCACTTACACAGAAAACACGTTCTTTGTTCTTTGTAAACAGTGATAAATTAGCTAATTATGGCTTGTGAATGGAAAGTTGTTGAATTCTGAGAAACAGCAGAAGAAGAAGACGAAGAAGAAGGAAAAATAGCGAACAACAAGCTAACTGGTTGCCAGGATTCGCAAAGGATTCTTTTTTTATTTTGCTGCTGTTGCTTCTCTGGTGGTGGTGTTGTTGTCGTTGTTGTTGTTGAGAAGCATTGCTTTGATGTTATTTTCCAATTTATTACCACTCTTAAGATTTCTTATGTTTCTGTTTTTCTCTTCGTTGTTGTTTGTGGCATGAAATACTTGTAAATATATAAAAAAAATATTATCATCCTAATTAGTTTTCTTGCTTTTCCTTTCCATTTTTATCCTCCTTTTTATTAATATTTCTGTTGAAATGAAAACTAACGCTCGCTTATATTGTTAATTTATTTCACATAAATACAAGATGATATGTCATTATGTGATGGAACTGAGGAGGAACTGAATGACGGAATGTCTGACTGACTGGCTGTCTGTTTGTCAGTCTTATATGAATACTGTCGGAACTTATGTGTATGTGTCCTTAACATGTGTCTCAGTGATGAATAGTGCGTGGAGTTGATTGAGTGACTAGGAACATGTGGGAGAGCGAGAGGGGGTATTAATAATTTATTAACTCAGAGAGTCGCTTTTCAACATAAGGGAACCGGAAGGATAATTTTTCCTATAAAAAATAAGGTTTATTTTTCCAATGAAAATTATATATTCCACATGTTGGCGTTCCATTACATATGATTCATGTCCTATACACATCTTCTCTTCTCCCTCTTATCTCAATCCAATTCAATTGTTAACTGGGAAACTGGGGAAAAAGCGTTGCTCCCACTCCCCCTTTATTTCCCCCGCTCTTCTTCATGTTGTCACTTTGGTTTCAATCAGTTATCCTGGTACACCAGTTTGTGGGTTTCTTTATCATTGTTATTTCCTTTTAACATTGGCATTATCCTTTATCATATTCCATCATCATTATCCTTCGTTATACTTGACAATATGTTGTTGCTGTGTGTTGTAATGTGTTTTTTCCGTTGTTAGTTTACTTTAAGTTTCAATTTTTCTGGATGGAAAAAATGTCTCTCACTCCATGGGTGCAGCAGCAGGAACACGTGCGTGTCCTTATGCATTAAAGGAAACATTTTTTTAAGGACATCTTTATAAATATCTAATATTTTCAAACAACCCAAGGACTCTTGAATTGGGGTGGATTTTTAAAAATATTTTTTCTGAGGACTCTAAATAGGCGTGGATTTTAAAAAATATTTTTTTTCCAGTTTATATCCTTAGGCGTGGATTTTTATACCCTTCACCACACTGTGCTACAGGGTATTAAGTATTTGTGCATATGTTTGTAAGAGGCAAAAATAATCGAGATAGACTCATGGTTCCTTTTGAGAATATGCATAGAATCACTTTCTGAGTCGATTTATGAATGTCCGTCCGTCCGTTCGTCTGTCCATGTTAAATTGTAAACAAAGTACAGGTCGCATTTATCATCCGAATTGCATGAAATTTGGAACAGCTCATTTGTTTGGCCCAGGTACGAACCCTATTGAAATTGGGAAGAATCGGTTCAGATTTAGATATAGGTCCCATATATATTCTCGTCCAATTTAAGGTAAATGGTGTGCCAAAGTCCCTATATATCTTTCGATTTGCACGAAATTTGGCACAGCATAATGAATAAGGTCTAGAATGATGCGTGTTAAGTTTCGTGAAAATCGCTTCAGATTTAGATATAGCTCCCATATATATCTTCGTCCGATTTAAGGTAAATTGTGTACCAAAGTCTCCATATAGATCTATCGATTATCACGAAATTTGGCATAGCGTACAGAATTAAGTCTAGAATGATGTGTGCTAAGTTTCGTGAAAATCGGTTCAGATTTACATATAGCTCCCATATATATTTTCGTCCGATTGTATGTAATTGGTGCACCAAAGTACCTATATATCTTTCGATTTGAACGAATTTTGGTATAGGGTACTAAATGAAGTCTAAAATGACGTTGCTAAGCCTCGTGAAAAGATCCAGAGCTAGGCCGATTGACACAACGTACATAAGACTAATTATAAATTTGTCTCTGGCAAGTTTCCCCGAAATCGGTTCAGATATAGATATATAACAAACACGCGACGTCTGTTAGGATACATATGGGGAATATACCCAAAGTAGTGAAAGGTATCATATAGTCGACCCAATCCGACTTTACGATTTTCCTTACTGGTTAGAAATATTTTTTTCAAAGTTTATATCCTTAGGCGTGGTTTTGTATACCCTACAAAACGATTTAGTCAGGGTATTATAGCTTTGTGTATGCCCAAGAATTTGTAACGTCGCGAAATATTGGTCCTAGACCCACCTTTAAGTATACCGATCTATTTAGACATGTGTGTCTGTCTGTCCGTCCGTCCGTCAATTATAATTTGTAAACACGATACAGGCCACAGTTATGGACCAATCTTCACGAAATTCTGCATGTAGGATAGGTTCTGGTCAATGAAGACCCCTATAGTTTTTGGTAAAGATCGGTTAATATTTAGGGGATGAAATGGACCAAATACTTTATTTTTGTCTGATTTTCTGGTGGCTCCAGAGGACGCAATTATGGTCCAAACATCGCGAAATTTTACATGGAGAAGAGGATCGGGCCAAAGATCCCATGCCTGTTTTGATTAAGATCGCTCAATATTTAGCGGGTCAAATGGACACTGACTTTTGTGTGAAAAATTACCAAATATGTATTCTATAGCGTATATATTTTTTCCTGGAGGACATAGAGCCGAAAAGTTAATAGGACATCCAAGAGGAGTGGTTGACCTTTAAATTGATACCAATTGCATTGTCGTATGTACTCAGATCAGTTAAATTTAAATATTTACAGGTGCTTACGTACTTAGATATTATTTAGTAACCCATTAACACACTAGAGTGCGGAAATATAGCTCTGATCGCTTTGAAATCTTGCATGAGGTTCCAGTTATGGTCAAGGACAAAGCCTATAATTTTCGGTGATGATCAGATTATAATATTGGGATGAAGTGGACCGAAAACTTAATTTTTTTGTGTTTTTTGAGTCGATGCCAATAATAGGCCGAACATCACAACACAACCCACGGTGAAGGGAATCTGGACAATTAATTAGAAGGGCTGTACTGAATATGCATATTAATATTCGGAAAATATGTCAGTAAGGAAGAGTTGCTGTTGACCTCTAATCGGGCCAATATTGCCCAGGCTCGCAGAAAGATAGAGATCCGTGGTAGTTGTTGCTGTTGCAGCAGTTTATAAGAATTGTATATTTTCTGTTTAAATTTCCTCCAGTTCTGTCTCCAGATTTAGAAATGCAGCTACCTCCACTGGCTGTAACCACAGATCTTCCGGAGTAAGGTGAGTAGATTTGGCTGGGCAATTGAATAAGTGCAGTGTGGTATGAGGGCCCGTACCACATGCTGAGCAGACATCCTACACCCGGTCATAAATCCGTGCCCAATGCGAATTGAGCCGACTGCACCATCCAGAACGTAACTGGGCCAAAACTACTCTGTTTTGTCTGGGCAGCTGATGTTCTTCAGCTGCTATGGGTGGGGGTGAGATCCGAGGACGGCAATCACTTTGTATCCGTTCAGCGCTGCGGCTACTGCATCTGTATGAATGTCATTCAGACCTGCTCGATAGGCAACTTGATCTAGAGACTCCCTTTGGTATCGTTGGACCTCTCTGTCTCTAGGTCATGCAGATCATTCCTGATACGCCTGGGTAGTGGAGTTCTATCCACCATATGATGGTTGGGATGATTGTCCCTGAAACACACAATCCCATGGCTGCGGGTTCTATGATACCGGATTGACCCGATTTACTTCGGCCAGCGGCTGCCAACCCAGTTATATATATTTGTATAGTTCCGTGGTAGTTGTGTAGGATATCGTATGGTCGGCCCGTCCGACTATACTGCTCCGCTCACTGGTTAAAAATATTTTTTGTATATCCTTAGGCGTGGATTTTTAAAAATATGTTTTCCAAGGACTCTAAGTAAGCGTGGATTTTTAAACTAGTTTTCCAAGGCATATCCTTAAGCGCGGACTTAAATCCTTATTGTATTTTAAATCCCTTTGATTAAATATTTGACACACATGTTAACATTCAAACAATCACTTTCAAAAAACGAAGACGAAAAACTTTGTTTCTTTTAATGTGTTTCTTGGATATGTTTTTCTTTTTCTTTGTTTGTGTTTGTGTTCTTCTTCATTTTTATCTCATGAGCTTCAGTCACTATGGGAACGAACAACAGTGGAAATCTTGCTTCATAGGATGATAATAATGAATGGATGGTTGGATGTGGGAAGGTTGAAAAGATGTACGGCAAGCATCCATCAAACAATCACGTTTTGGTTGTTTGTATGCGTGCGTTCAAGTGTGTGTGTGACGACATTGTTGTCATCAGTGCTATGCTTCACCACCACCATTACACCATCAGTAGCATTCATTATCATCACATAGCATTATCCTTTACATCATATATTCATCGTCGGATTCATCGGTAAGACATATATGAAATTTGTGTAACTTTTTTGTTCTCTTGTTGTTGCCATAAAACGCTTATAAAACTGTGAGAAAAAGTTTTGAGAAATTTTCTATGTGTGCGTCTGGAGGTATTTTAAAAATGTAAAAATATAAAAATTGAAAAATTTCCACTTCTAAGGATAGTCTGTGGAAAAATATGTTAAAAAATCCACGCCTAAAGATATCCTATGGAAAACTATTTTAAACAATACAGGCCTAAGGATATCCTATGGAAAACTATTTTAAACAATACAGGCCTAAGGATATCCTATGGAAAATTATTTTAAACAATACAGGCCTAAGGATATGCCTTGGAAACAATATTTTAAATTTTTGCGCCTAAGGATATGCCTTGGAAACAATATTTTAAATTTTTGCGCCTAAGGATATGCCTTGGAAACAATATTTTAAATTTTTGCGCCTAAGGATATGCCTGGGAAAATATATTTAAAAAATCCACGCCTAAGGATATGCCTGGGAAAATATATTTAAAAAATCCACGCCTAAGGATATGCCTGGGAAAATATATTTAAAAAATCCACGCCTAAGGATATGCCTTGGAAACAATATTTAAAAAATCCACGCCTAAGGATATGCCTTGGAAACAATATTTTTTAAAGCCAAATTTTTAAAGCCTCGAAAACAATATTAAAAAAAAACAACCCCTATGGTAAGGCCCCAAAAAAATATTATAAAAAAACCACACGTATGGTAAGGCCTTGAATTTTTTTTCTTTTTAAAATCCAAAGTGAACATTTTATTGGTGGAGACATCTCCTTTTCTGAAAGGCCTACTCGTTCCTCTGTGTGAAGATCTACGTAGCATTTTATGAGAACCATTTGATCTGTTCTACGAAGGACTATGTAATATTCTGTAGGAGAGGTCTATATAAAAAAAAATCTACTTCAATGAAAAGGATAATTTCCTTCTTACCCCCTACCATAATTGTAACTTCATTGGAAATCTTTTCAATACTGCCACAGTTTATAAAACTATAAAATCTCGTTTATTTATGGGCTGGGAGGCCATAAAAAGAAGGAGATACACAGTTTTCAACTGAATACCACACCCTCCTTTCTTCATCACCAAAGGGTAAAAAACCGGCAAGTCCTTGGCTATCGTTTTCATGTCTTTTTGGTGTGCCTCTTATTCACACACCATCGTAAACTACTCTGGAGCATTATCCGTAAGCTTCTTTTTTTTGTATGCGCTGCAGAAGAAAATCATAAATCAATAAAAGCAAGACAGTATGGCGCGTTTTTAAATGGTCTCACCATGAAAATAACTCCCGCACAAAACGGCGGTAGAAGAAGAAAAAAAAACAAAGCATAAAGAAGAGTTAACAGAATTCGATGGCTCAGAAATGCGGCAGAGGGAATGAGAAAACCAAACGGCAAAAATATGCCTTGGCTAGGAATAAAAATGATTGCTGCCTTTAAGGTGCTATGCACTTTTTGTTGTTGTTTTCTTCATGGTGTTTGGAATCCCAAGGAGCACCAAGGCAGTCAGACAGACGGAAGAAACATTGCCAACATCATCTTTAGATTTAAATGAAGTCATGGAGCGAAAAGGAAAGGTAGAGCATGAATTCTGAAGATATGTAGACCATCTAAATCCTCCATAAATCCTTTATAGCCATTTGTTCGGAGGTGTTGATAAGTTCCCATAAGGATAGGCAGTTAAAAGGAGAGAGAGAACGTAAAAATAGACAAAAAACTGAACTATTAGAGAAACGACCATGCAAGGACTCTACTTAGGCGTGGATTTTTTTTTAAATAATTTTTTCAAAGACTCTACTAAGGCGTGGATTTTTTTAAATAATTTTTCCAAAGAATCTACTAAGGCGTGGATTTTTTTAAATATTTTTTCCAAAGACTCTACTAAGGCGTGGATTTTTTTAAATAATTTTTCCAAGGACTCTACTTAGGCGAGGATTTTTATATCCTACACAACTATGTTGTCAGGGTATTGTAGCTTTGTGCAGCCCCAAAAGTTTGTAACGCCGCTAAAGCTTGGTCCCAGACCCACCTTTAAGTATACCGATCGTCATATCTCGACTAGCTGAGTCGATCTAGACATGTGTGTCCGTTCGTCCATCTGTCCATTATAATTTGTAAACACGATACAGGCCACAGTTATTGATCAATCTTCACGAAATTTTGCATGTAGTACGGGTTCTGGCCAATGAAGACCCCTATTGTTTTTGGTAAAGATCGGTAAATATTTAGGGGATGAAATGGACCAAATACATCATTTTTGTCGGTTTTTCTGGTCGCTCCAGAGGCCGCAATTATGGTCAGAACATCACGAAATTCTTCATGGAGAAGGGGATCGGGCCAAAGAATAAGCGTGCCAGTTTTGAAAAATATCGGCCAGTATTTAGCGGTTCAAATGGACCCTGACTTTTGTGTAAAAAATGAAAAATGTTATATTCTATGGCGTATATATTTACACCTGAAGGACATAGACCCGAGAAGTTGATGGTGTATCAAAGATGAGTAAGATGAGTAATTAGAAGAGCTTTACGGAATATTTATAATATTCGGAAAGTATGCCAGTTTAAGGCCTCTAATCGAGCAATAGGGTGCAAATATCACGAATTATTGTCAGGCTCGGAATAAACATCCGCAGCACTTAGTGTTCCGTGGAAGTTGTGTAGGGTACTGCTCCGCTCAATGGTTTTAAATATATTTTAAGGACTCTACTTAGGCGTGGATTTTTCTTAAATATTTTTTCAAAGTCAATATAGAGGCGGGAATTTTTTTATATTTCTCCAAGGACACTACAGAGTGGTGTATAGTAAGCTCCGGTTTCCACCCCTAGAGACCTCTTTAAATATTTAAGTGTCAATTAATTGCTATATGTAAAAAAAATCGAGATTTTTTCTCCACCACACTTTCATGAGTCATTCATTCATGTGGGGGTGCGGGTGTTGCATGTGTAACCCTCACAAATATTGCATAGCTGCCTTTGCACACAAAAGAACAGAACAGCAGAAGAATCAAATATTACACCTCCCCCTCCCACCCCTCTGGAATTCAACTACATTGTTGTCAATAACCATAGCAACAAGGACCGTGTAAACACACCGCCATTGATGCCGACAACATTTTCACGCAATCATCTTTCCCCCGTTTGGTCGCTTCCTTGAGGGGGGCGGCGGCCTTCGGTCGGATGTTTAATTTAGTATCGACAGTCCAATATAAAGTCTCAAACTGGTCTCAATTTGCAATGCATATTTTGTGCCAAAGCGTTTTTGTTGTAATCCGCTGAATTGTGTTAAGGTTTCGTATCGTTTCTTGTTTATTGGCGTTACGAATGAATTTAATAGAGGATGTTTTGGAGCTGGGGTTTTTCTCTGAGGGTCAGTCGAAAATCGTAAAGACATACATATGCGAATGATCTGTTAATGAAGCATGCAGCGAAAATAGCTGCATGCATTTTTGTAATGCGAATGGAGTTTGTGGACAACTGTATCACACGCACCCATTTTGGCAGGGGGCGAACTATTTAAGGTGGACAGTGGTCTAATGGTATATGTATATAGATTGAAAAATATTTTAAAAAATCTAAGTCTTTGGATAGACCATGGCAAAAAAATAAATAAATAAAATATCAACGCCCTTAAATAGGTTAACCTTGAAAAAATATTTTAAAAAATCCGCGCCTTAGGATATACCATGAACAAAGAATCCACGCCTTAGGATATACCATGAACAAAGAATCCACGCCTTAGGATATACCATGAACAAAGAATCCACGCCTTAGGGTATACCATGAACACAGAATCCACGCCTTAGGATATACCATGAACAAAGAATCCACGCCTTAGGATATACCATGGACAAAGAATCCACGCCTTAGGATATACCATGAACAAAGAATCCACGCCTTAGGATATACCATGAACAAAGAATCCACGCCTTAGGATATACCATGAACAAAGAATCCACGCCTTAGGATATACCATGAACACAGAATCCACGCCTTAGGATATACCATGAACAAAGAATCCACGCCTTAGGATATACCTAGGGAATTATATTTTAAAAAATCCACGCCTTGAAAAAATATTTGACCTTTGATGAAATATTTCTCAAATCCAAGGCCCGTGTTCTGGGTTTCAGTTCCAGTTTTACTTACAAAGTTTTGATTCAATCTAGGGGGATTCTTACCTGCAAAGAAAAGAAAAAATAAAATTCGGTTAGGAAATCAGATTTATTAAAAAATAAAAATCTTGTAAAAATATATTTATGATTGTAAACCACTGTCCTCAGATAATTCTAGTCCCCCCACAAACAGTAATCTTGTCCTTACACCCTTAAATATCGCTCCCTTGGAAGTTGCGAACACAACAAATTGCGATGAAAGGTTCATGAAATGTAGTCGAACAGAGGATGATGGTCGTGTTGGTTCTCGTGGTTTCTGTGGCGATTGATAATGCACCAGGGGTGCTGGGTAGAGTGATGCAATGTGGTGAGGGACGATGCGATGCGTTGTGGTGCGGCAGTGGCCATGTAAGTTATTAATGACTTTGACCTATGACTAGACATTAACCAGTTTCGGGCGCAACGATAATGTCGTCCTGCCTGCATGCCTGCCCTTGCTAAAAGTGGTCACGTACATAGTTGTGTAAGTATGTATAAGTTGCACACACACACACAATCGTACACTGGGAAGTGAGTTGATACCATCTGCTAATGGAATTTTACTTAAAGATATTTTGTGCAATTCTTTGTCAGATAGACATAGAGAGAGTTATGTCGGCTACGCTGGAATGCAGTGGTATGCGTGCGGTTAAGATGATGATGATGTTGGTGGTGGTCGGATGGTCGCCGGATCGGTAGTAATGGTGTTTGTAATGATGGCAAAAAGGGCAGAATTGCGTGTCGCATTGCATGTTTGGGCGATGAATATCTAAACTAAGTTTATGTGCAAAGTATGGAAGAGGGGGTAGAAAACGAAGTAAGAGATGTACACAAGTCTTCCATTACAAATGCATTTGCTTAAATTGCAATTTTCTATTAATTAAGATTAATTTGAAGGCAAGCAAGCAAAAAAAAAGCAACGACAACTAAGACCTTGGGGTCATGGTACGAATTTAGAATAATACGAGGACGAAATACGAAAGAAATTTAAAAAAAAATGCTGAGAAAAATATTTTGAAAATGTACGACTTTGGAGAAATCTAGAATAACATGGCCTAGCCACCGTAGTCGCTGCAGCTCAATGCGACTGACTATGTCCATGTCCGCATATAAATTGCAAAGCTCGTGGTTCATTCGACGCCGATATTCACCGTCAACGCAGATCGGTCCATAGATCTTTCGGAGTATTTTTCTCTCAAACACTCCAAGAGCTGCCTCATCTGCTTGCGCAAGTACCCATGCTTCAGATCCGTATAACAGCACCGGTATTATCAGCGTCTTGTAGATTGTGAGTTTGGTCTGGCGGGAGGTGGCCTTGCTTTTGCGTTGTTTGCTCAGACCATAGTAGCATCTGTTGGCCATCACAATACTACTCCGAATTTCAAAACTGATGTCATTCGTTTTGTTTATGGCGGTACGAAGGTATATAAAATCTTTAACTATCTCGAAGCTGTAGTTCTCAAGTGCCACAGTTGGTCCGAGTCTACTGGACGTCTTGCGCGTTGATACCATCAGCTTGGTCTTCTCGCCGTTTACTGCCACACCCACTTTGGTAGACCTTTTCTCAATTTGTTCAAAGGTGGCTGTTACTGCTCGCAATGTTCGACTCATTATATCGATGTCATCGGCGTAGGCGAGTAACATGTGTTGTTTGGTGTACAGAGTGCCATTTCTGTACACCTTTGCGTCTCGTCTCCAACAGGATGTTAAAAAGATCACACGACAAACTGTCACCTTGACTGAATCTTCGTTCGGTATTGAAGGGCTCCGAGAGGTCCTTTCCGACTTTAACTGCTGATTTTGTGCCAGTTAAAGTTATCCTGCATAGCCGTATTAATTTTGCAGGAATGCCAAACGCAGACATGGCTTTATACACCTTTGAACGGATAGGGCTGTCGAATGCGGCTTTATAGTCGACGAATAGGTGGTGTGTGGCGATGTGTTTTTCGTGGGGTTTTTCCAGGATTTGGTGCAGAGGGAAAATCTAGCCAAGGGTGGATTTGCCAGGTCTGAAGCCACATTTGTATGGTCCAATAATGTCTATGACCATTGGCTTCAGTCGTTCACACAGTACGCTGGATAGCACTTCATATGCGATGGGAGACATATTCCTCTATAGTTGCCACATATCGTCTTGTCTCCTTTTTTGTGCACGGGACACATGATGCTGAGGTTCCAATACTTGGACATGCATTCTTCTAGCCAAATTGTACTAATCAGATGGTGCATGCTCCTTACCAGCGTCTGACCACGAGTCTTGAATAGTTCGGCTTGTAACCCATCGCTTCCAGCTGCTTTATTGTTCTTGAGCCGATTAATTGCTATTATGACCTCATCTTGGCTAGGTGGTATACACTCTATACCATCATCTCTTATTGGTTCTGGTTGGTATATTCTTCAACGCCACTATTTGGTACTAGAAGCTTTTCAAAATGCTCCTTCCAGATCCTCAACACGCTGTCTAAATCTGTCACCAGGTTCTTCACCTCTACAGGTGGATGTGCCTGCACCAAAACCTTCTGTTTGGTGTTTTACTCGTTGGTAAAATGTTCGTACTTCATTCTGACTCCTGTACATCTCGATTTGCTCACGCTCATGTTTTTCTTGGTCTTAATTCTTTTTGCTGCAAATACGTTTCTCCTCTCTCCTTTTCTCCCGATAATTCTCCCTATACGCTGCGTTTTTCACATCATTAGCATGGGTTTCTTAATGGTGGTTTTTGGTACCCAAAAGTTGCTTTTGCTGCAGTTTGCTTCTATACTATTATCGGGACAATAAGTGCTTTCGTCAAGCAGCTGGGTAAGTTGAGCGGAGTAGGCCTCGGCTACCTGTTGTGTTTGCAGCTTTTCGATGTCAAATTTCCGTGTTATATTAGATCGCACCTTAAGACGAGTGCGAACCTTGGATGCTAGAAGGTTGTGGTCCAAATCGATATTCGCTCCTCGGATCGATCGAACGTCTAATACACTGGATGAATGCCTTCCGTCTAACACAACATGATCGATTTGATTGATTTCTCGTTGTTCGATCGGGAGAAATCCAAGTGGCCTTGTGTATATCGAGATGCTTGAATCTGATGCTGCTAACTACCATGTTTTTTGCTGCCGCGAACTCAATCAACCTCATGCCGTTGTCGGATATTTCTTCACGAAGGCTGAATTTTCCGACGGTGGGGCCAAAGATATTTTCCCTTTCGATTTTTGCATTAAAATCTACTAGCAGAATTTTAATGTAATGACCTTGGGAAGCGATCATATGATGTTTCTAGGCGCTCATAAAATATGTCTTCGGTCTGTTCATCTTTGTCTTCGGTCAGAGGATGGGCGCAAATAAGACTGATGTAGAAGAACTTCGCTTTTATGCGGATTATAGCAATTCGCTTATCTACTGGAGTGAATCTGGAGACGAGGTCTTTTATTCTTCTGTTGACCATAAATCCGCAACCAAATTCAAGTCTCGTTTCATGACAGCTATAATACAATGCGTAATCGTCTGATTTTCTTTCGCCAGTCCCTTTTCATCGCATTTCCTGTAAGGCAATAATATCGGCTTTGTAAATCCCCCAAAGAAAGAACTGCGCCTGTTCTGTACAACGTGCGACCATTCCAAGTACAGATTCGCAGATCGTGGTCCGTTATACGTTTGCGGGGTCGTCAACATTAGGGGGGTTTGGTTTTCTTTTGCTTTGCTTTTTCATAATACGTTGGGTTTTCCGAGAGTGGGCAAATAACCCCACGCCTCAACCCATTTTTTATAGTTCTTATGAGCGAACTCGCGGCATATAATAGCTCACTATTTCATCGGGTGATGAAAATAGCAACTCCAGATGTCACCTCGGGGAGGTCAGTGTCTACAATTGAGATGAAAGAGGGACCAAGATAAGCCTGGACTTCGCCATGTTAAAGCCAATTAGAGCCGTCGCTTGGTATCTATCATCCCCTATGCCACCCTTGACCCTTAAAAATGAATATATAAAAAAATCCACGCATTTGTATAATTCTTGAAAAGAATATTTTAAAAAATCCACCGCTAAGGAAGATCCCTTTAAAAAACCAGCCCTAAGGAAGATATTTTTAAAAAAATTTAGGCCTAAAGAAGATCCTGTTAAAAAATCAGGGCTATGGAAGTTTCTTTCAAAAAATCCAGGCCTAAGGAAGACCCTTGTAAAAATCCTGGAAATAAATATGTTAAAAAATCCAGGCCTAAGGAAGATACTTGTAAAAATCCTTGAACTCCTTGAAAAAAATATTTAAAAAAAATCTACGCCTAAGGTAAATCCTTGAAAAAAATATTTTATAAAAATCTACGCCTAAGGTAAATACTTGAAAAAAATATTTTAAAAAAATCTACGCCTAAGGTAGATCCTTGAATAAAATATTTTAAAAAAATCAGGCCTAAGGAAGATCCTTGCAAAAAATTTAAAAAAAATCTACGCCTAAGGTAAATCGTTCAAAAAATATTTGAAAAAAATCTACGCCTAAGGTAAATCCTTCAAAAAAGTATTTTAAAAAATCCAAGCCTAAGGAAGACCCTTAAAAAATATTTAAAAAACTCACGCCTATGTAGAGTCCTTAAAAAATATATTTAAAAAAAAATTCATGCTGTGAAGAGTTCTTGAAAAAATATTTATAAAAAATCCACGCCTGTGTAGAGTCATAGGAGTGTACCCTTGGACCTTGGTAGGGTTAACAGTGCCATCTAATTGCCAAACCAATTCACCAAACCAAACAAATAAACCAAATTGCATATTGCTAGGCAAAATGCTTTCCATTAATGAAATTGTCTAAATGCTGTTGGTTAACAACAAAGCTGGCAATGTGTATGCCGGACGGAACATCGATAAATGGATAGATGAATGGTTGCTGGACCAGTTTATGGTTGGTCGGTCGGTCGTCCATGTGTGCAATTCTGATAAAATCTCTCAGTCATTGATAATTTATGGTTTAATGGTCAATTAGTTGCTGATTTCAATGGTCATTCATTAGTTGTAGTTGGAAAATTGAATTAATTGACACAGAGAGAGAACTGACACACTTTTTGTGTGAGCAGCGAGGGAGATGTGAAGGACATTTTTATTGGAATTCGAATTAAGCCGATACTCGGGAAGTGGCTTAGTATCTAATGAAAAGTACATAATGTGTATGATAGCTGTAGAACATCCATCTCTGGCAGCTGCAATTTGGAAAATTGCTTTGTTGTTTTTGACAACCAAATGCAAAGCGGCAGCGGCATCAGCAGTCACGTTGTGGGTTTTTACGATGATGACAAAGATTGTGATGTTAAGGGCAAATCCTGCTGCTCCTCCTACAACAAATATTTTAACTGACGTTGTCGTGATGGCACACATACATACACAGCAGTTTGCTGTACAAAAGTTATTGTTACAGCTCTGACTGTTTTTTTTCTGATGCCATGCATCAGCCACCCCCAAAAAAAAGATGGTAATGCATTCCAGTCATGTTGTATAGCTGCTGTTGCTGCTATTTTATTGTTAGTATCCTTTTTGTACTATAAATAACCAAAAATAAGCTAATAGTCCTTGACCTATATTGCATACACAGAGAGAGAGAGAGATCGGCGGGGAGAAGGATAGGGACCCTTTGTGTATAAATGTTCCATCGTGATGGTTTTTTCGGTTTTAACATTCTTGTGTTTGGCGATGTTTGTTGCAGTTGTTGTTGTCATTCCCTGATTGCTGTGATGCCATTTGCAACATATTGCAATTCCGGATATTGAACGAGTTTTTTGGAATGACAAGCATCCACCAAAACAGGGTGGGTGGTTGTAAACTATTTCAAATAATTGTCATTCTTTATGGTTGACTGCCAGTTTGAAATGCGATTAGAATACGAAATATTTACATATTGCACTAAAATATCCAGTAGAGTCCTGGAAAAAAATTATTCAAAAAAATCTACGCCTAAGTGGAGTCCTTGAAAAAAAATTTACAAAAAAATCCACGCCCAAGTAGAGTCCTTGAAAATATATTAAAAACCAGTAAGGAAAGTAGTAAAGTCGGACTGGGCCGACTATATCATAACTTTCATCACTTTGGGTCTATTGTACATATGTATCCTTACAATTGTATGTCAATGTTCCCTCGAAGGAACATGTCCATGTCTTTCTGCTGCAACCTGTGATAAATTTAATTTAATTCGGGCAGATTTATAAAATGATTGAAAAATTTATGGAAAATCATTTATAGCAAAATTGATAGACACTATTCGGTACGCCGCACTGTTAAAAATTTAATCTCAATCAGACACCCGTTCGAAATACATATGAAAGCTATGGCTACATCTGCAACAATTTCAAAAAAAAAAAAAACACGCAAAAACCTCATTCAAATCTGAATTTGATACGTCGTGCAAAATTTCGTGTTTATCGGAAAAACATTAGGAGTTTGGTGCACCATTTATGCAAAATCGGACGAAAATATATATGGGAGCTTCACGAAACTTAACACACATCATTCTAGACTTCATTCAGTACACTATGCCAAATTTGGCGCAAATCGAAAGACATATAAGGACTTTGGTGCACCATTTACATAAAATCGGACAAAACCATATATGGGAGCTATATGTAAATCTAAACCGATTTTCAAGAAACTTAACACACATCAGTTACGCTGTGCCAAACTTCGAGCAATTCGAAAGATATTTAGGGACTTTGCTGCACCATTTACCTTAAATCGGGCGAAAAAATTTTTGGGAGCTATATCTAAATCTGAAACGATTTTCACGAAACTTAGCACACATCACTCTAGACTTCATTTAGTGCACTATGCCAAATTTCGTGTAAATCGAAAGATATGTAGGGACTTTGGAGCCCCATTTACTTTAAATCGGAAAAAAATATATGGGAGCTATATCTAAATCTGAACCGATTTTCACGAAACTTAACATACATCATTGTAGACCTACTTCATTACGCTGTGCCAACTTTCGCACAAATCGAAAGCTATATAGGGTCTTTGGAGCTATATCTAAATCTGAACAGATTTTCTTCAACTTCAATAGAGTTCGTCCTTGGGCAAAATAAGTGACTTGTGCCAAATGTCATTCAAATCGTATCATAAATGCGACCTATACTTTGTTCACAATTTAACATCTACAGACGGACGGTCGGACGGACATGCGTAAATCGACTCAGAAAGTGATTCTATGGATATTCTCAAAAGGAACCATGTGTCTATCTCGTTTCCTTTTGCCTGTTACAAACATATGCACAAAAACATAATACCCTGTACCACAGTGTGGTGAAGGGTATAAAAATCCACGCCTTATAGAGTCATTGTAAAAAATTTAAAGAATCCACGCCTAAGGATTTAAACATTTAAAAAATCTAAGGATAGGTCCTTGAACCAATTATTGAAAAAATCTAAGGATAGGTCCTTTAACCAATTATTTAAAAAAATCCACGCCTAAGGATAGGTCCTTGAACAAATTATTTAAAACATCCACGCCTAATGATAGGTCCTTGAACCAATTATTTAAAAAATCCACGCCTAAGGATAGGTCCTTGAACCAATTATTTAAAAAATCCACGCCTAAACCAATTATTTAAAAAAAAAACCCTCGACTATGTAGAGTCCTTCAGAGAAAACCGAAACGACCTATAAAAAAATTAAAAGTCAACCTAGATTATGATCTGAACCACATTCCAATGTCCTTTGTACCATTTCATTATTATTTAAATTGCTTTATTTATTTTTGATGTTGTTGTGCATTACAACCGGAGATACAACAAGCTTCGCCTCTAGTGCATGACATCAACAGAGTTTGCAGATCTGTTCATTTTTTGTAAAAGATGAAGAGGATGTGGTGGTGATGGCGATGGCGCTTGAACTCTTGTGAGAGTTATTTTTGTTTGTTTTCTTGCTGTTTTTTTGTGGCTGTTGTTTTTTTAATATGCATTTGACATATAAATTTACATATTGTCAATGAGTAAAAAAGTGTTTTTGTTGTTGTTGTCATTGTGTGGTGATGCTGCTGCTGATGATGATATTGCCACAACCTTTTACGTAATTTTTATTTTGGTTTGGCTTGTGTTTTTCATTTCAATTCGCATCGCATCGCTTTTTTTTGGCTCCCGCTGTCCTCATTTATTCACATCATACATATATACATTCATCGCGTCGTCTGTCGCTGGAGCTTCCGGTGTTTGGAGGGAGGTAGAGATCGCAAGTGAGGGTATCATTTGACTTGAGTCAAGTTCCTTTTGGCCTTGTTTATTTCCTTTTTAGTTATTTTGTTGTTTTTCTTGTCGATGTTTTTTCCGCAGGGAGGAGGAGGAGGGGGCAGCGCCGAATGACGCTACTGATGCTGTTGCCATGGGTATCCGACGAATTTATATACGAGTAAATACTGATGATATTATCCTTTGTGTATTCACTGATGATGATGATTCCTCCTCGCGGTGACTGCTGACGAGCATGACAAATACGATTAAAAATAAAACAACGAACAAAAAACAAAGCAATCTACAGATGTTAAATAACTTGGAATCAATTTTTGAATTTGCATAAAAATTGCGATGATTCTCCACCTTCTTCAGCTGCTGATGCTGTTTCTGTCAGCCACTGTTGGTTGAGTTTCCTGTTTTATTTTTGGTTTTTATTATCAATTCAACCACACCACACAACGCCCTCTGTTCCATCCTCCATACCTCCCACCAGCCCAACTTTATTTCATTGGAATTGTAATTTGCTTATATGGAAATTAATGACGCGTTTGCAATTTCTCTGTTTTTATGAATGTAACTGGATGGGAGGGGTGGGCGGTTAGTAAAATGATTATATAATGAACAAAATTGAAAATTAATTAAAAATCAATAGAAGAAGATAATGGAAATGGAAGTTCAGTGTTCAGTATCTTAAATCAAAAAACCCCACGCCAAAAAATATGCCTTGGAAAAATACTTTAAAAAGTCCACGCCTAAAAATATGCCTTGAAAAAATACTTTAAAAAATCTCACATGTCTAAAAATATGACTTGCAAAAATACTTTAAAAACTCCACGCCTAAAAATATGCCTTGGAAAAATACTTTAAAAACCACACGCCTGAAAATTTTTCTATCAAAAATATCTCAAAAGTCCAAGCCAAAAAATATGCATTTAAAAACATGTTAAGGATAAGGATATACATTGGAAAAATATTTTAAAACCTCCGCGCCTAAGGATATACATTGGGAAAATATTTTAAAACCTCCGCGCTTAAGGATATACATTGGAAAAATATTTAAAAAATCCACGCCTAAAAATATGCTTTGGAGACATATTTTTAAAAACCCACGCCTGATATCCGTGGAAAAATTTATTTAAAAACCCAGGCCTTATATCCGTGGAAAAATTTATTTAAAAACCCACACCTGACATCCGTGGAAAAATTTATTTAAAAACCCAGGCCTTATATCCGTGGAAAAATTTATTTAAAAAAATCCAAGCCTTATGATGTTACTTATTTACTTAGCTGGCTTGTGACAGAACTTTCGTTCCATAAGCGGAGCTTAGAAAATATTTAAGGCGCGCAGTTTTTCCAATTTGAAAGACCATTTTCGACAATGTTTTCTTCAGCTTGATCTTTCCAACGTATTCTTGGCCTTCCACTTCTGCGTGAACCATCAGCTTTTATATGCCTTCTGGGCTGGGGTATCTTCATCCATTCTCACAATATGACCTAACCAAGGTAGTCGCTGCAGCTCAATACGTCTAACAATGTCGATGTCCGGGAATAGCTGGTACAACTCATGGTTCATTCGACGGCGATATTCACCGTCAACGCAGATCGGCCCATAGATCTTTCAGAGAATTTTTCTCTCAAACACTCTCTCAAACTGCCACATCTGCTTGCGCAAATACCCATGCTTCAAATCCATATAACAGCACGGTTAGTATCAGCGTCTTGTAGAGTGCGAGTTTGGTCTGGCGGGAGGTGGCCTTGCTTTTGAGTTGTTTGTTCAGACCATAGTAGCATCTGTTGGCCATCACTATCCTTCTCCGAATTTCCAAACTAATGTCATTCGTCTTGTTTATGGCGGTACCAAGGTACATAAAATCTTTGACTACCTTGAAGCCGTAGTTCTCAAGTTCAACAGTTGGTCCGAGTCTACTGGACGTCTTGCGCGTTGATACCATCAGTTTAGTCTTCTCGCCGTTTACTACCAGACCCACTTTGGCACACTCCTTCTAAATTTGTTCAAAGGTGGCTGTTACCGCTCTCAGTGTTCGACCCATTATGTCGATGTCATCGGCGAATGCGAATAAGATAAGCAATTTGGTGAACAGAGTGCCATTTCTGTTCACTTTTGCCTCACGTATAACTTTTTCCAGCAGGATGTTAAAAAGATCACACGACAAACTGTCACCTTGTCTGAATCCTCGTTCGGTATTAAAAGGCTCCGAGATGTCCTTTCCGACTTTAACTGCTGATCTTGTGCCAGTTAAAGTTATCTTGCATATCCGAATTAATTTTGCAGGAATGCCAAACGCAGACATGGCTTTATACACCGCTGAACGGATAGGGCTGTCGAATGCGGCTTTATATCCCACGAATAGGTGGTATGTGTCGATGTGTTTTTCGTGGGTCTTTTCCAGGATTTGGCGCAGAGTGAAAATCTGGTCAATGGTGGATTTGCCAGGTCTGAAGTCACATTGGTATGGTCCAATAATGTCATTGACCATTGGATTCAGTCATTCACACAGTACACTAGATATCACTTTATATGCGATGGGAAGAAGACTTATTCCTCTATAGTTGGCACATATCGTATTGTCTCCTTTTTTGTACACGGGACACAGGATGCTGAGGTTCCAATACTTGGACATGCATTCTTCTAGCCAAATTGCACTAATCAGCTGGTGCATGCTCCTGACCAGCATCTGACCACCAGTCTTGAATAGTTCGGCTTGTAACCCATCGGCACCTGCTGCTTTATTATTCTTCAGCCGATTGATTGCTATTCTGACTTCATTTTGGCTAGGTGGTTGGTTCTGGGGTATCCACTTCACTCCCACTTCTTTCTTCTTTTTTTCTGAAAATACGTTTCTCTTCTCTCCTTTTCTCCCGATAGTTCTCAATCGCATTACGTGTTGCTGCTGTCCGCAGGGTTGCCCTATACGCTGCGTTTTTCATATCAGTAGCATTACGACACTCTTGATCGTACCACGGATTTCTTGATGGTGGTCTTTGGTACTCAAGTGTCGCTTTTGCTGCAGTTTGTAGGTTGCTGCCAATGTGATTTATAACATTATCGGGACAAAGGATGCTTTCATCAAGCAGTTGGGTAAGTTGAGCGGAGTAGGCTTCTGCTATCTGTTGTGTTTGTAGGTTTTCGACGTCAAATTTCCGTGCTACATTAGATCGCACCTTTGCTGCAAGATTAAGACGGGTGCGTACCTTGGCTGCCATAAGGTAATGGTCCGATATTCGCTCCCGGATCGATCGGTCGTCTAAAACACTGGATGAATGCCTTCCGTCTATCACAACATGATCGATTTGATTTCTCGTTGTTCGATCTGGAGAAATCCAAGTGGCCTTGTGTATATCGAGATTCTTGAATCTAGTGCTGCTAACTACCATGTTTTTTGCTGTCGCGAAGTCAATCAACCTCATGCCGTTGTCTGATGTTTCTTCATGGTGGCTGAATTTTCCGATTGTGGGGCCAAAGATATTTTCCCTTCCGATTTTTGCATTAAAATCTCCTAGCAGAATTTTAATGTCATGCCTAGGGAAACGATAATATGCTGCTTCTAGGCGCTCGTAAAATATGTCTTTGGTCTGTTCAACTTTATCTTCGGTCGGAGCATGGGCGCAAATGAGACTGATGTAGAAGAACTTGGCTTTTATACGGATTATAGCAATTCGCTCATCTACTGGAATGAATCTGGAGACGACGAGGTCCTTTATTCTCCTATTAACCATAAATCCGCAGCCAAATGCATGTCTTGTTTCATGGCAGCTATAATACAGGGCGTAATCATCTGATTTATTTACGTCAGCCCCTTTCCATCGCATTTCCTGTAAGGCAATAATATCGGCTTTGTACTTCTTGAGTACATCCGCCAAAGCGAACACTGCTGCGCCTGTTCTGTACAACGTGCGCACATTCCAAGTGCAGATCGTGTCATTTATACGTTTACGGGGGTCGTCAACATTATGGGGGGGTTTGGTTTTCTTTTTCTTTGCTTTTTCATAGTAGGCGGGGTTTTCCGAGAGTGGGCAACTAACCCGACGCCTCAACCCATTTTTTTATAGTTCTTATGGGCGAACTCGCGGCACATATTACCTCACTATTTCATCGGGTGATGAAAATAGCTACCCCAGGTGACACCGCGGGGAGGTCAGTGTCCACAATTGTGATGAAAGAGGGACCAAGATAAGCCTGGACTTCGCCATGTTCAAGCCAATCAGAGCCGTTGCTTGGTATCTATCATCCCCTATGCCACCCCGCCCTATGATGTACCGTGGAAAAATTAACTTAAAATATCCACGCCTCAGAATATACCTTGGAAAAATGAATTTAAAAAATCCTCCCCTTAGAATATACTTTCCAAAAAATATTTTCAAAAAATCGATTTTGGATTTGACTTTAGAAGAATTCATTTCATGAAATTGCACGATAATTAAAAAAAAAAAACTAATTACCACGTCTTCGCCATTATACTCCATCTCAGCAAAGGTAATTACAATCGGCCATTAGTGAAATTAAAACCACAACTTAGCCACACACAACAACACGACATCCGCATACAAATCGAAGTTTCACATATTAGTTCACATAACGATGTAACCTGATGCATTATATGCGGAAATAATAAAATGTGAGTTCATGTACGAACAGAACACAGTTCCCCAATATTCCGGTATTCTCACTCCGGATATACAAAATCTTTGAGCAGAAAAAAAGTTCAAAATATAAATGCACGTAAATATGTCGGAGTAATTCTGAAATGGACATTCTTAACCTTGTTTTAGGAAAAAAGTGTGTGTGTTTGTGGGTCTGAAAAGCCGACACTCATCTGAGGTGGGGGGAAATAATTTGTTCTTGCTTGCAAGCACATTTTTGTTTCGTAATTCTTTCGTGTCCAGTCCTCTCTACAGAAATGACAACAACATTATATAATGCAAAATTTATTGGTCATCGTCTTCTAAGTATGTTGCTGTAGATGTCCTATGTGTGTTTCAGCCTCATAACCTCATTCGATGGGGAGATGATATTGAATTTCAAAAAAGCAAAAAAGCAAAAAAAAAAACACATCAAAAAAGGCATGCTGATTTTTGCTCTTGTTGTTGTGGTCATATACACGTCAGACTGGTTTACCGGGTTATGTATAACAAAGTCATACAGCAAATCGGTGCAGGAGGAACAGTGGTGTCATGCTGATTTTTTAAATTCGTCTTTCCAAGGTATATCCTTAGGCGTGGATTTTTTAAATGAATCTTTCCAAGGTATACCCTTAGGCGTGGATTTTTTAAATTAATCTTTCCAAGGTATATCCTTAGGCGTGGATTTTTTAAATTAATCTTTCCAAGGTATATCCTTAGGCGTGTACTTTTTTAAATTAATCTTTCCAAGGTATATCCTTAGGCGTGGATTTTTTAATTTTATTTTAACACAGTCTCTATTGAAGTCACTAACAGACACATGGAGAACCATTAACACCCAACCAACCAAACAAAAAAAAAACTTAAATAGGAAATAAATATTACACATCCATTTCATGTTGGTGACGTTGGTAGTTGTGGTGGCAGTGGTGCTGGTGGTGAGTGTTGTTTTTTTTTTCCTGGCTTACATGCAATGGGAGGAAGGAAACAAGGAAATGTAGTGTTATAGTGGCAATGGAGAACTACTTGCAGCAAAACTTCAAAAATAAAGTGGAGAACTCAATTTACACCAGACAGCAACAAATTTTTGTGAGGCCGGGTGACGAAAGGAAGGGGGGAAATATTAAAAAAAAAAGAAAACAGGCCACCACCACCAATCGTCAGTTACCACATTTACACTAGTCACAGTGAACGTGGCGTTCATGTAAACTGAGAAGAAACTAAACCCCCAAATAAATCGTATTGGTGAAACTTGCAACCTAAGCAACCTGAAATGTGGAGGAAGAAATAACAATCGAAGTGTTTTTAACATGTCTGGCAGTAACAACGAACGAACAACAACAACCATTGATGGGTATAGATTTTGTTCCCCTTCACCTCGATTTATATTTCCCCGTTTGCTATGTTGGAGAGTGATTTGAAACCTCATGCCAGATATTTGTTACTTTTTGGCCAACACTACTCTAATGACTGGATTTTTTTCCATTACTAGACTTTTTTTTGCCAATACACAAGGGAATTCCCCAAAGATTCTTTAAAATGTTGTAAGGTTGTACTCTCTTTTTGATATCACAACTTTTAATTGGAACATAAATTGAAGGCAATATATAAATTTTGGAAAAAGCCAGGACAGGCGAGGGGGGATGTTATTGGATGCTAAAAACCAAAAAATATAATAGTCAATATTGTCTGGAAAAATATTTAAAAATATCTAAGCCTAAAAATGGAAAATAATATTTTTAAATCCACTCTTTTATATAACTTGGAAACAAAAAATTAAAAAATCCACGCCTAAAAATATACTTTGAAAAAATTAATTAAAAAATCCACGCCTAAAAATATACTTTGAAAAAATTAATTAAAAAATCCACGCCTAAAAATATACTTTGGTAAAATTATTTTAAAAATCTACGCCTAAGGCTATACCTTGAAATGAAATGAATTTAAAAAAGAGACCTCAGAAAAATGTTTAAAAACACCAGATTTAAGGATAGTTTAAGTTTAAGTTTATTGAGTCTTTTTTTAAACAATGTTAATATATAAATAAGATACATAATATGAAGGACTTATGACTATAATGTATTATCGTAATGCAGTGACAGACATTACAGCACCTAGCTTTTACATGAAATGAGACATAAAATGTGGGTATACATCAGTTAAAGTTACGTACATCCTTGCTCCCGAGACTAATACAATAAGAAGGGATAATTTATCCAGGGTTTATGAACTTAAAACTAATGATACAAAACAAAAACAAAACAAAACAATGAACAGACAAAAAAGTAAAAGTAGGTAAATCAATAACTACCCACGATGCGTACCGGTCAGTGCCTTTTCGTAAAACTGGGTAATACCCGCTTCGGACTCGTACTTATACCCTATAGGTGATGGATAATTTGTGTTATACCAACCAATGTTCACTTGACTATTACATGC
This sequence comes from Musca vetustissima, assembly GCF_032173495.1. NCBI lineage: Eukaryota > Metazoa > Arthropoda > Insecta > Diptera > Muscidae > Musca > Musca vetustissima. The sequence goes on from NW_026888959.1 coordinate 63,107, forward strand.
TTCATTCATATGCACATTTTCATGAAACTCTAATCTTGCATTGAACTTATCCAAGATCGTACAGATATAGGTAGACATACGTTGCAATTTTGAATTTTCATAAATAAAATTATTCGAATATCTCTTATTGACACATATAAAATTTTTTCCGATGCAAAGTCTCAAAATTTTTCTCTCAAAAACCTCTAGCTCTTTCACAACAATTGGTGATATGTTAAACCAGACAGGAAAGGCATACAAAATAACAGGCCTTATACATGTCTTGTACAACATTAATTTTGTACTTGCAATCAAAGCTTTATTGTTCAGAATTCTCAAAAATAAAATAAAAATTCCTCGGGCCTTATTTAATGCTTTTCTAGCATGTGAATTAAATTTAAATAGTTTGTTAAACTCTACTCCCAAGTACGTAATTTTGTCTCTAAAGGGAATTTCAATGCCATTTAATGCCAGTTTTAAATTCTTACTCTCGGGAACTACAGAACGTTTACATTTTCCAGATGCATTTCTAATGCAAATTGCTTCGCTCTTGGAAGTGTTAATTTTGATTCCCCATTCATCATAAAATTGCTTAACATTATGCAGGTATTGTGAGATATTGTCAATAGCACAAACTGGTGACTCGTGGTGTGAGTACAAAAGTGAGTCGTCAGCGTACAGAATACCCGAAGCGTTTTCTTGGGTATGAGGGAAATCGTACATTAAGATGTTGTACAAATGCGGTGCTAGCACAGATCCCTGCGGGACGCCAGAGCTTATATGTGACAATTCGGACACTTGATTTTTATATAGAACGCAAAATTTTCTGTTTGTTACGAAGCTCTTAAATAATTTAACAACCTCAGGGCTGAATCCAATTCTTATCATTTTGGTCAATATTCCATAGTGGGAGGCATGATCAAAGGCCTTCTCAACATCTAGGGAAACTGCAACGGTACACTTCTTTTCACGAAGGTTCAGAACGATATCATTTGTGAATTTAGTCATTGCATCAACTGTGGAATGTCCTTTCTGAAACCCGAACTGTGAATTAGGTATATACGGTAAAGTGACTCCTACATCCATTTTAATACGTACAATCATTTCAAAAAGTTTACCAATGTTAGATAACAAGGATATAGGCCTCAAATTAGATATGTCATCATTATATGGTTTTTTCTTTATGGGAACAATTTTAGAGACTTTCCAAGATTCTGGGAAATAGCCGTTTGAAATGCAGTTATTAAAGATAATGGTAAGAAATTCAAAGGCCTTTGTTGGAAGCTTAAGAATTGTGAAATTCGAAAGTTTGTCTATTCCGAAAGATTTCTTATTTTTAATAGTGTTAGCAACAGCCAGAATTTCATTTAAATTTGTTAAATTTACACATCCTGTTTGATTTTTAGCATCTGAATCACTGGAAAATACGTGACAGTTCTGTGGAACGTTTGCAATATACCCGTTTACAAAATCTTCACTTACAGAAGGGAGGCTAGCAGCGTTATTATAAATGTTATAGAAAAAAGATTTTAAAAGCGTAAGACATTCAGAATCATCACTTATAACAGTACCATCTACGGCAAGTTTGTCTATCGGACGGGATCTGTGATGACCAATAATCTTAAAAACTTCCTTATGCGCCTTTGGCCCCGGTTTAATATTTTTAAGTTTATCTTGGAAATTCGAAACTTGCTCAAGTTCTACCTGTCTCTTTATCATTATACTTAATAATTGGATCTGTTTCGATAATCTCAGATATTCCGGACTGCGCCTGTTATTGGAGATACGGTAAATCCGTTTAAGCTCCTTTTGCCAATTATATTTTATTTTGAACAGCTGTTTTATCCTATCTGATACTGTAAATTGTCTTTTTTTCAAGTCAAATTTTTCAGAATGAAATTCAGAGACCGAATTAACCACAGAAGTAAAGTGATCTACATACTGATCGATTTCATCGTTAGTCAAATTTCTATCAGCAATGGGATAATGGTCCAAAATACCTTGAGCTACATCATATTTGAAATCATTCCAATTCGTATTTTTGTAGCTTATAAAAGTAGGTAGTGGCTTTAAAATAATTTCGACACTTGGAAGATTAACGCTAAGCTTGAGTGGATAGTGATCTGAAAAACTTGGTAAACAGGAAGTAGAATGTATAGGATTGGGCAAGTCTATAGCATTAGAACTGATAAGAAAATGATCCAAATATGATGAACCATTAGGAAAAGTAGGACAAGAAGAAGATATTCTGGTAAAGAAATGTGGATGTTGTTGGAGGTGATCATAAAAACTATTCCCATTTATGTTATTCATGGTATCCCCCCCTGAAACATGTCTGGCATTAAAGTCGCCGCCAACAAAGGTAAGATCAAAATCCCTGGAATATTGACCTAAACAAATCAGAGAACGTGAAATCTGCGATTGATCAGAATTCCCCGGTAAGTAAATGGAGCCAAGCAAAATTTTTCTAAGGGCGCCATTAATATAAACATCAATCGAGATAAATAAACTAGGGAAACTAAATCCCGAAATAATCTCTTTACTGAACTTGTAATTTTTCCTTAGCAAAATAGCTACCCCTTGTGAGGTATTGTCTCTGAGAAATTGACAACCCTCAAAATTAATATTTGCACCAGGTCGCAAGTGCGTTTCTTGAATGAATGCAACGTCTATATCATGGGTGTTGACTAACTTGTACAATTCGTATTTACGGCCATATTCAATTAATGACCTAACATTAAATGTGATGAGATTTAACATATTACGGACCATAAGTGATATTAACTTCGTGCAAGAGACTAACACACTGTTGTATAGCCTCATCCTTTGACATTGATTTATAATTTCTTAGGAAATTCAAAATTTTATCTTCTAATGAAATCGTCTTAGGGGGACAAATTTCTTTAGCGATTTTTAAAAAATCTTCAATAAGTCTCGGTCTCTGTGAAGAGCCTGAAGTTAGGTTAGCGGAACACTTACGGGATGCATCTGAATAAGAAATATCCGGCTGTATAATAGAGGATAAAGCATTAAAAACATTATTATTTACTTTCGATTTTCTTTCCAAAGCAACTGTTTTAGCTCTCTTCTTAAGTTCAACATACTTTTTATATTCAGGACAACCCCTAAAACTTGCGGGATGACCACGATTCCCACAGTTGATACAGTAGGGTAGATTCCCATCACCTTGAACGATTTTACATTCGCCTTTGGCGTGGTTTTCACCACATTTGACACAAACAGATTCTCTATTGCAATTTTGCGACATATGACCCCATTTTTGGCATCTCCAGCATTGGACATCCCCCAAGTTTCTTTTCGGCAATTCCCAATAGACTCTTTGCTTCAATACATACCTCAGCGACTTCAATTCTGATACCGATTTACCCGACAGTAGAGTTACAAGATAAAGCCCTGTATCAATATCATTTTTTCTAGAGTAAGAAGTGGTAAATTTAGAGACGTCTTGCACCGTATCTGGAACTAACATATCTAGGTCTGCCTTAATATCATCAATTTGAGTTTCATGAAGAAGTCCGCGGAGAACTATGGTTTGTCGTTTCAACTCTTTTGGAGTATAAGAAAACGAGTCCAACTTTTTTTCTCGTAGAAGGCTCATTAATTCGGTGTGAACATTTGGATCTTGTAGATAAAGTTTGCTTTTGTATCTGCTTTTATTAATAATTCTAAATTCGATGTTCCTAGCCTTTAAATCATTTAACAAACTATGCAAGTCTATGCCAAAAAGAAAAATAGGGGGACAGAACGATTTTCTATTCCTATCAGGTTTATCTACTACTTCTTTCAAAGGAGCAGGCCTATTATATGCTTTGTCAGATTTAATATCCAAATCACCTAATATGGAAAATCTGTTGCTTGACAGCACCAACTGTTCGGATGATTTTTTTGGAACATGAAGTCCAAAATTGGACATATCTACCTTAGGTTTTCTGGTAATAGTTGCAATTTTTCGTTTCTTTTGCACAAGTTGAAAATCTTCGTCTTCAGTCGGGATATTTTCCTCCTGATCCATATTGCACACCGTTTCTGCTGCAGTAGGTATTGCACGAATTTGCTCCGAGTTAGCATTCATTAAATTGTTGACGTCAATTGAAGGCAATTCTTCAATATTGGTTACAAGGGTAGTGGGTTTTGCATCGTTGCTTTTGGAAGCCATATGTGATGAGTCTGGCTGAACAATGTCTTCACCGCGATATCCCGCAATTCGATCATCAGATTCATTATCATTAAAACAAGCATCGTGCAAGAGCTTGCCAATAGTTGTCTTGGATTTCGCTTTTTTGCTAGCTTTATCGGGAGGAATATTCTCTGCAAGAACGCGAGCGTCCTTGCTCAATGGATAAATATTCATTTCCCAATCGCAATGAAAAAATAGTTTAAAAAATCCACGCCTAAAAATAGACCTCAGCAAAAATATTTTAAAGAATGCCTTAGAAAAATTAAGGGTGGCGTATGGGATGATAGATACCAAGCAATGGCTCTGATTGGCTTTAACATGGCGAAGTCCAGGCTTATCTTGGTCCCTCTTTCATCTCAATTGTGGACACTGACATCCCCGCGGTGCCACCTGGCGAGCTATTTTCATCACCCGATGAAAAAGTGAACTAATATGTGTCGCGAGATCACCCATAAGAACTATAAAAAAATGGGTTGAGGAGTTGGGTTAGTTGCCCACTCTCGGAAAACCGAACCTACTATGAAAAAGCAAAGAAGAAAAAACCAAACCCCCTAATGTTGAATGCGATGGAAAGAGATTGGCGTAAGTAAATCAGATGATTACGCTTTGTATTATTGCAGCCATGTAACGAGACATGAATTTGGCTGCGGATTTATGGCCAACGGGTAAAATACCAAACCGAAGGCTTTGGTGCAGGCACATCGTCCTGTAGAGATAAAGAAGGAAACCTGGTGACAGATACAGACAGCGTGCTAGGATCTGGAACGAGCATTTTGAAAAACTTCTGGTATCAAATAGTGGCGGTGAAGAAGATACCCCAGAACCGATTAGAGATGACGGTATAGAGTGTACCTAACCAAGAAGAGGTCAGAATAGCAATCAATCGGCTGAAGAAGGTGCCGATGGGTTACAAGCCGAACTATTCAAGACTGGTGGTCAGATGCTGGTCAGGAGCATGCACCAGCTGATTAGTACAATTTGGCTAGAGGAATGCATGCCCAATGATTGGAACCTCAGCATATTGTGTCCCGTGCACAAAAAAGGAGTCTCCTTCCCATTGCATACAAAGTGCTATCCAGTGTTCTGTGTGAACGACTGAAGCCAATGGATAATGACATCATTGGACCATAAAAATGTGTCTTCAGACCTGGCAAATCCACCATTGACCAGATTTTCACTCTGCGTCAAATCCTGGAAAAACCCAGGAAAAACACATCGACACATTCCACCTATTCGTTGACTATAAAGCCGCATTCGACTGCCCTATCCGTTCAAAGGTGTTTAAAGCCATGTCTGCGTTTGGCATTCCTGCAATATTAATTCGGCTATGCAGGATAACTTTAACAGGCACAGATAAGCAGTTGAAGTCGGAAAGGACCTCTCGGAGCCCTTCAATACCGAACGAGGATTCAGGCAAGGTGATAGTTTGTCGTGTGGCCTTTTTAACATCCTGCTGGAATAGGTCATACGAGAGGCAAAAGTGAAAAGAAATGGCACTCTGTACACCAAACAGCACATGTTTGAAAAACTGCGCAAAAGACCGACGCGCCTGGAAATCTTTTCTAAACTCGGCTTATGGAACGAAAGTTCTGTCACAAGCTAGCTAAGTAAGTAAATAAGATAGAAAAATTAAGGATATACATTGGAAAATATGTTAATTAATAAACGGCTAAAGCTTTATCTTGGAAAAATGAATTTAAAAAATCCACGTCTAAGGATAGTCAATGGGAAGAATATTTAAAAAACAGGAACCCTTTAAAAGATCTTTAAAAAAAATTACCCATAAGAAGAGTCCTTTGAAAAATCCACGCCTAAGGAAATAACTTTAAAAAATGAATTTAAAAAAGGTACGCCTAAGGATATACCTTGGAAAAATGAATTTTAAAAATCCACGCCTTAGGATATACCATGAAAAATCAATTAAAAAATCCACAACTATGGATAGACCTCAGAAAAAAAATATTTAAAAATATCCATGCCTAAGGATAGATATCAGCACATTTTTTTTTTCAAAAATACCAATATTCCCTGGAATTTTTATTTTTAAAAATCTTTGCCCCATATTTAAATTTTATAACAATCGATGGAAATTCAATTCATAGTAATATTATATTACTTTCAATCTCTCCATTGCTCTCATTTATCCCTTAGCAGGATAAATGCGAAAGAGTTCAAGGTTATTTATCTCTGCTCTGAAATTTCAAAATAAAGAAATCAAGGATAATTGGATTTTCTAACAACAACAAAAAGATAGAAGCTGTTGTTGTCTATCACAACATGAAATTGAATATTTATTGAATGAAAAAATAAGAAACAACAACATAGCAATATCACCGACAACAAAACGTCAATAAATATTTTATACCATAACGAAGGAAAATAGAAAATTTTAAAAAATAAATCGGATTTTTTTTTCAAATTTTACAATCAATGAATAATAAAAAAAAATAAGGAAAATTGAAACTGAAAGTTAATTTGAAGACTAACATTTTGAAAAGAAAAGGTCGAATAGATAGATTGACATGTTTCTATAAAGAAAATAATATAGGGTTTAGACAAGGCTTGAGGGTCATCAAACAATTGCTACCAAAATCCGGGAGGAGATTTTAACCAATAGAGCAGGCCGGAAAGTGTATCTATAGTGTGGTAATTATATGACAAAGATAATAATTATAAGATATAGAATTAATACGGTCATAGTACGGGCGTTCTCAGGCCTCTTGAAATAAAATTTTTAAATACACAAATACCTCTGTTTTACTTACGACTGTCTCATTGCTTTATACCCCAGTATAAAATACTCTCTTGTATGACAATTCGTTAATGTTGTCTGCAAGACACTTTCGTTGGTTAAGGGGCTCATCAAGTATATTGGGCTAGGTGGCTTTACAAACGTCGTTTGTTTATAACTTGTATTTATTCCGCCCTGATGTGAAACTTGCATATGCGAATTAAATTCAAATTTGTCAAGATTCGACACTTGTCTTCTTTCTAGAAACAGTCCTTTTCAAAGCAGATTTTTGTTGTAGCGATGAATAATTAATCCACACACCTACAATTGCTTCCATGGTATACACATGTTTATTGTACAACCGTTTTGGAAGTGTGTTGATGGCTCAGAACGTTAAGTGGTCTGGCAACATTTGTATTGCTCTGGGGACCGAAGTTCGAGCCCTAGCCGTTCTCAGCTTAAATAATTTTAATTATTTGAATTTTTGATGACATAGTTATAGACATCAATGACTGTGTAAACGACAGGGTAAGTGAATCTGCCCTGTCGTTAACGAAAAGTAGGGAGTTTAGTCGCCGAAGTTGTCGTCAACGACAATATCGCTTACCCTGTCGCCCAAGTTGTCGTGCACGAATACTGCGACACTTGTCTGCAAATTTCGTCAACGATTTCACATTATTGTCTGCAAAGTGTCTTCAAGAAATTGCCGATACGATTCGTTAATGTTGTCTGCAAGATACTTTCTACTGGGTATGTATCATAACTCTCCCTTTATACAAACACAAAACATATACATATAAATATTAAAATTACTTGGGGAATTCCTAATTTTTTTTTTTTGTACTGGGTTTTACCTTGGGGGAAGGAAATCCCCAGTAAAAAAAAAATAAAATAAAGCACACGTATTTTTTGAAAACAAAAACAATAAATAACCAGTGAGCCGAGCAGTATAGTCGGACGCGGCCGACCTTACGATACCCTACACAACTACCACGGAACTCTAACTTTCTGCGAATTTTTTTTTCCGAGCCTGGGAAATATTTCGTGGTAGTTGCGCCCTGTTGCCCGATTAGAAATAAACAGCACCTCATCCTTACACTGACATATATTCCAAATATTAATAATATTCAGTACAGCCCTTCTAATTACTTGTCCAGATTGCTTCACGGTGGTTTGTGTTCGACATTCAATTGTGGCCTATAGATCGAATCGAATAGGGGTCAATAGGGGTCTTTATTGGCAGAACCCATCCTACGTGCAAAAATGTTAAAAAGCTTAATTTTTATACCCTACACATCTTTGTTCAGCCCAAAAGTTTGTAATACCGCGAAATCCCACCTTTAAGTATACCGATCGTCACATCTCGACTAGCTGAGTCGATCTAGACACGTGTGTGTCCGTCCGTCTGCCCATTATAATTTGTAAACACGATACAGGCCACAGTTATGGACCAATCTTCACGAAATTTTGCATGTAGGATGGGTTCTGTCCAATGAAGACCCCTATTGTTTTTGGTAAAGCTCGATTAATATTTAGGGGATGAAATGGACCAAATACTTAATTTTTGTCGGTTTTTCTGGTCGCTCTAGAGGCCGCAATTATGACACAAAACCCGCTAATTTTTGCATGGAGAAGGGGATCGGGCCAGAGAATAAGCATGTCTGTATTGATGAAGATCGGTCAATATTTAACGGGTCAAAATGACAAAATTTGTATTATATAGCGTATATATTTACTCCTGAAGAACAAAGACCCGAGAAGTTGATAGCATATCCAAGAGGAGTGGTTGACCTTTAAATTGATACCAGTTATATGATCGTATGTACACAGATGTGCGAGTTACACATAAATATTTGCAGGTGCTTACGTATTCATATATTATTTAGTTACCCATTACCACACTAGTGGGCGGAAATATAGAGCTGATCGCTTTGAAATTTTCCATGATGACCCAGGTATGGTCAAGGACAACGCCTATCGGTGATGATCAGATAATAATTTTGTGATGAAGTGGACCGAAAATTTAATTTTTTGTGTAGCCGAATTTCACAGCACAAAGGATGAAGGGAATCTGGACAAGGAATTAGAAGGGCTGTATTGAATATTAGTAATATTGTTGACCTCTGGTCGGCCAAGAGGGTGCAAATATCGCGCAAGTTAGACTTTCGTGGATGTTGTGTAGGGTATCACATGGTCGGCCCCGTCCAACTATACTGCTCCGCTCACTGGTTTAATACTGTTACTAGCATAAAAGTTGATTTAAATTGTTCTTAAGTTCAATTGGAATGCCCTTTATTTCTTTTTTTATTACAGATAAAAGTCTACTTACACTATTATAAAATTCAAAACTGACTATGTAGGTGGGAGGGGAAATAATCAATGCTTACCTGAAAGTATAAGAAGAGATAAAAATTAAAATTAGATTTTATTAAAATATAATTTAAAGACTTTCAATAAATATTTTTGAAATTTTTAAAAATATTTTTAAGGTTAAAAATTTTGAATTATAAGGAACAACTATGTTCTTGTAAAGGCACGAAATATTGGTCTAGACCAGCCTTTATGTTTCCTGTGGACAAATCGCCACGACATTTAGGTTGGCTACTCAATTTTTTTTTTTTAAATCCCCGCCTAGATTGGCTACACAAAAAATATTCTTTAAAAAATTTACGCCTTATAATATTTTTATCAAAGTTTATGTGTCTGTGGGTAGTTTTATGTCTTTTTTCTTCTGTATTGTTGGCTATGTGAATTTTATGGTTTTCACATTTCCTCTTCAAGGTTCTTCTTCTTTTGAGCGTTTGCATGTTACATTTTCATTACAAAACAACATATTTTTGTTAGCTTACATAATGGAGACAATGGCGTTAAATACCTCAAGATTTATTTGTTTGAAAAAGAAAAACCGTAATTCGTGAGGTAGCTTATGTTGGAAATTTATAGCTATACGCGAACTTTTTTGCATTCTCTTTCGGATTACAATTTAAAAATTGTGGAGGATACAAGTGTGAAATCCACAAAAGACAAACTACTTAATTTATGTATATCAATATTAAAATCACCGAGAATATTAGGACATAGGGCAGTCTTTTTATACCCTTCAGCACACTGTGGTACAGGGTATTATGTCTTTGTGCATATGTTTGTAACAGGCAAAAGGAAATGAGATAGACCCATGGTTCCTTTTGAGAATATGCATAGAATCACCTTCTAAGTCGATTTATATATGTCCGTCTGTCCATGTTAAACAAATACAGGTCGCATTTATGATCCGAATTGGATGAAATTTGGCATATGTCACTTATTCAGCCCAAGGACGAACCCTATTGAAATTGGGAAAAATCGGTTCAGATTTAGATATAGCTCCCATATATATGTTCGTCCGATTTATGGTAAATGGTGCACCAAAGTCCCTAAATATCTTTCGACTTGCTCAAAATTTGGCACATCGTACTGAATTAAACTTAGAATGATGTGTGCTAAGTTTCGAAAAAATCGGTTCAGATTTATATATAGCTCCCGTATATATTTTCGTCCGATTTATGGTAAATGGTATACCAAAGTCCCTATATATATTTTGATTTGCACGGAAATTGGCACAGCGTAATGAATTAGGTATAAAATGATGTGTGTTAAATTTCGTAAAAATCGGTCCAGATTTAGATTTATAGCTCCCATATATATTTTCGTCCGATTTAAGGTAAATTGTGTACCAAAGTCCCTAAATATCTTTAGACTTGCTCGAAATTTGGCACAGTGTACTGAATTAAGCCTAGAATGTTGTGTGCTAAGTTTCGTAAAAATCGGTTCAGATTTAGATATAGCTCTCATATATAGTTTCGTCCGATTTTGTATAAATGGTGTACCAAAGTCTCTATATATCTTTCGATTTGCATGAAATTTGGCAGAGAGTTCTGAATTAGGTCCGGCATGATGTGTGCTAAATTTCGTGAAAATGGGTTCAGATTTATATATAGCTCCCATATATATTTTCGTCCGATTTAAGGTAAATTGTGTACCAAAGTCCCTATATATATTTTGATTTGCATGAAATTTGGCACAGCGTAATGAATTAGGTATAGAATAACGTGTGCTAAATTTCGTGAAAATCGGTTCAGATTTAGATATAGCTCCCATATATATTTTCGTCCGATTTAAGGTAAATGGTGTACCAAAGTCCCTATATATCTTTCGATTTGATTGGAATTTGGCATAGCGTACTGAAACAACTCTAGAATGATGTGTGCTAAGTTTCGTGGAAATCGGTTCCGATATAGATATAGCTCCTATATAATTTTTCTTCCGATTTTATGTAAATTGTGCACTAAAGACCCAAAGTTTGTACAATGAACTGTAGTTAATATAAATTAATCACTGGCAAGTCTCGTTGAAATTGGTTCAGATTTAGATATAGGTACACAAACTCCTCATGGTTATCAGATATTTATCCAAATAATCAACGGGTGTCCTATTGATATTTGCTTCAAATTGATGTACATAGTTGTGTCCCACTGTAAGAAGCAACTCTATATGTGATGTGTATTAAGTTTCCTGAAATCGGTTCAGATTTAGATGTAGCTTCTGACCAAATGAAAACATTAGTATCGGTTGCAGAATGGCATGTTTATGAATCCAATTTCATTTTACTGGTCCTTTAAAAAGCGTCGTCTTTTAGGATTCTTCTGTTGAATATACCCAAAGTGGTGAAGGGTATCGTCCGACTTTACTACTTTCTTTACTGGAAAATTCAAAAAAGACTATATCTTAAGAATCAAAACAGTGACTCCTTCCAACTATTAATATCTTGTGATTGCTTAAGAAATAGTTTAGCATTTAATAGCTTATGCTCGAAAATGACTTTCAATTTTTGGCATGAAGAATGTGTTTTATTTGCCTCTTCACAAACATACAGAACCCAAAGGTCTTCAATAAAATTAAAGAGCCGATTCCTACATCAACATACAACACATTTCCTCTTTTTAAATTTTTTTACCTAAATACTATCCTTAGTTCAGTATAGCCCACGTACAACCTTGGAAAATGAAACAAAGTAAAATCGAAAAAAAAATAACAACAACAAATTGTAATGAATACTCGAGTAATTGCGGTGTAAACCTGTCATAGCCGTGTAGCAGTAATTCGCATGAACGCTGCATCAGCATCGTCATCCTATTTTCAGATGCCCAAAAATACTACCATGTAAAACAGGACGAATTTTGTGCCAAGAAAAGGGATATAATAATAAAGGAGATTGACCAATAAGAAAAAGTAGTGAGAAGAGGAAGAAAAAAGCATGCGAACTTGTGACTGCCTTCATATGTCCACTGCATAAAAACAGTCATCGCTTCTTTCAGGTTATAGATGGTGAAATCCCGCAGTTAGGTGGTGAGACATCAACGTGACGATTTTTTTTTTCAAAAAAAGGATTTACTATTCGTCCCTGGACGGAGTACACTATGCATATCTTTTCTGTTCCACGTTACTATTTTTGCTCTCAGCCCAGGTAGGCATGGTACACACATAGTTTTTTCACCAAGTTTCAAACTGCTTACTTCAATAAAAAGAAAATGACTCCCTTGAGGTAGTGATGATGATGGTCAAAAGAAGAAGAAGAAGTCGAGGAAAAAAGGACACATATATTAGAAACAACAGCCAACAATTGATTCGATGGCTGGTCGAGGCCATTAATGGGAAAAAGGATGTGGAAAGGGATGAGGACTATAACAGCCACAATTTTTGTGTTATCCTTTAATTTTTATGCGGTTTGTCCTTTACTCTGCTCTACTAAAGTCCTTTTAATTATGCGTTGTAAATATTCGTGTAATTTTGTGGGGACCTTTTTCACGTTTGATTCGTTTTCTTCTTCTTATTTTAGTGCTGTCGTCCTTGTTGTGGCCAATTAAATTTTTGTCCTACTCATCAAGAAAAATCATTGGCCAAACGAAACGAAAACGTGGTCAATTCTAATTTGGTTGAGAGACGTTAACAGGGGACTTAATAAAATTTTTGTGGCAGCACATTTTTTAGGATCTTTTAAACAATTTTAATAATATTTTTTCAAGTAGCCAAAAACAAGGCGTGGATTTTTTGAAGAAGATTTTTTTCAAGTAGCCAAATATGGCGGGTGGCGTAGGAGATGATAGATACCTTTAACATGGCTTTAACATGGCGAAGTCCAGGCTTATCTTGGTCCCTCTTTCATCTCAATTGTGGACACGGACCTCCCCGCGGTACCACCTGGGAAGCTATTTTCATCACCCGATGAAATAGTGAGCTAATATGTGCCGAGAATTCACCCATAAAAACTATAAACAAAATGGGTTGAGGCGTCGGATTAGTTGCCCACACTCGGAAAACAGAACCTACTATGAAAAAGCAAAGAATAAGAAAACCAAACCCCCTAATGTTGACGATCCCCGCAAACGTATAAAGGACCACGATCTGCGAATCTGCGCACGTTGTACACAACAGGCGCAGTGTTCGCTTTGGCGGATATACTCAAGAAGTACAAAACCGATATTATAGCCTTACAGGAAATGGGATGGAATGGGACAAGCGTAAGTAAATCAGATGATTACGCCCCGTATTACAGCTGCCTTGAAACGAGACATGAATTTGGCTGCGGATTTGTGGTTAACAGGAAAATAAAAGACCTCGTCTCCAGATTCACTCCAGTAGATGAGCGAATTGCAATAATCCGAAAGCGAAGTTCTTCTACATCAGTCTCATTTGTGCCCTTGCTCCGACCGAAGTTAAAGATGAACAGACCAAAGACATATTTTACGAGTGCCTAGAAACAGCATAAGATCGTTGCCCTGGCCATGACATAAAAATTCTGCAAGGAGATTTTAATGCAAAAATTCAGCCTCCATGAAAAAACATCAGAAAACGGAATGAGGTTGATTTACTTCGCGGCAGCAAAAAACATGGTAGTTAGCAGCACCATATTCAAGCTTCTCGATATACATAAGGCCACTTGGATTTCTCCAGATCGAACAACGAGAAATCAAATTGATCATGATTCATGGTTAATAGGAGATAAAAAGAATAGCAATTAATCGACTGAAAAACAATAAAGCAGCAGGAGCCGATGGGTTACCAGTCGAACTATTTAAGACTGGTGGTCAGATGTTGGTCAGGAGCATGCACCAGCTGATTAATACAAATTGGCTAGAGGAATGCATGCCCAATGATTGGAACCTCAGCATCCTGTGTCCCGTGCACAAAAAAGGAGACAAGACGATATGTGCCAACTATAGAGGAATAAGTTCCTTCCCATCGCATATAAAGTGCTATCCAGTGTGCTGTGTAAACGACTAAAGCCAATGTTCAATTACATTACTGGACCATACCAATGCGGCTTCAGACCAGATTTTCACTCTGCGCTAAATCCTGGAAAAAACCCACGAAAAACACATCGACACATTCCACCTATTTGTCGACTATAAAGCCGCCTTCGACAGCCCTATTCGTTCAGAGGTGTTTAAAGCCATGTCTACGTTTGGCATTCCTGCAAAATTAATTTGACTATGCAGGATAACTTTAACCTCTCGGAGCCCTTTAATACCGAACGAGGTTTCAGACAAGGTGACAGTTTGTCGTGTGACCTTTTTAACATCCTGCTGGAAAAGGTCATACGAGAGGCAAAAGTGAACAGAAATGGCACTCTGTACACCAAACAGCACATGTTACTCGCCTACGCCGATGACATCGACATAATGCGTCGAACATTGCGAGCCTCCTTTGAACAAATTAAAAATGGAGTCAGCCAAAGTGGCGAGAAGACCAAGCTGATGGTATCAACGCGCAAGACGTCCAGTAGACTCGGACCAACTGTGGAACTTGAGAACTACAGCTTCGAGGTAGTTAAAGATTTTATATACCTTGGTACCGCCATAAATAAAACGAATGACATCAGTTTTGAAATTCGGAGAAGGATTGTGATGGCCAACAGAAGCTACTACGGTCTAAGTAAGCAGTTTAGGAACAGGACCACCTCCCGCCTAACCATATATCGGCGTCGAATGAACCACGAGCTTTACAATTTATACGCGGACATCGACATAGTCAGTCGTATTGTGCTGCAGCGACTACGTTGGCTAGGCCATGTTGTGCGAATAAACAAGGCGTGGATTTTTTAAAGAAGATTTTTTCAAGTAGCCAGCCAAACAAGGCGTGGATTTTTTAAAGAACATTTTTTCAAGTAGCCAGCCAAACAAGGCGTGGATTTTTTAAAGAACATTTTTTCAAGTAGCCAGCCAAACAAGGCGTGGATTTTTTAAAGAAGATTTTTTCAAGTAGCCAGCCAAACAAGGCGTGGATTTTTTAAAGAAGATTTTTTCAAGTAGCCAGCCAAACAAGGCGTGGATTTTTTAAAGAAGATTTTTTCAAGTAGCCAGCCAAACAAGGCGTGGATTTTTTAAAGAAGATTTTTTCAAGTAGCCAGCCAAACAAGGCGTGGATTTTTTAAAGAAGATTTTTTCAAGTAGCCAGCCAAACAAGGCGTGGATTTTTTAAAGAAGATTTTTTCAAGGATCAAACAAGGCTTGGTTTTTTAAAGAAGATTTTTTAGCCAGCCAAACAAGGCGTGGATTTTTTAAAGAACATTTTTTCAAGTAGCCAGCCAAACAAGGCGTGGATTTTTTAAAGAACATTTTTTCAAGTAGCCAGCCAAACAAGGCGTGGATTTTTTAAAGAACATTTTTTCAAGTAGCCAGCCAAACAAGGCGTGGATTTTTTAAAGAACATTTTTTCAAGTAGCCAGTCAAACAAGGCGTGGATTTTTTAAAGAAGATTTTTAGATTTTTTGGATTTTTGAAAATAATTTTCAAAGGCTTATATTTTTTTAAAAATACTTTTTTTCCTAAAAATATTTTCCCCAGGAATTTCACATTATTTTCATCTTTAACCTTTAACCTTTCGAAAAATGCCTCTACTTCCACCAACTGTGAATAATCCTTCTCCCTCTATCAATGCCTTACTTAACGTTAAACAGTTGGCATTTTTTTTATTAACTCCACTCAGTGGAGTTTTCAGAACTTCAACAAAGTGTGCAACTATCACAGCACAGCTGCTTTAGCTGCTCTAGTCGTAACCATAACCACTGAGCTGTCATCATTATCCTGGCAAACTACATCGAGTTCTCGCGCAGCGATACAAAGTTTTTAGTTCTTTGGCATCGAGAAATGTATCTTTGCTGGCAATGAAAGGAATTTTTTTGTTTTTCAAAAAAAAAAAGTTCTTGTTCGCAGTTAAACATCAGCACAACAACAACAGCGATAGCAACAAAGAACTGAAGGACGTCAGAGAGAGAAAATGGCGGTTGCCATAGTGTATCCTTTATCTTTAATAGCAACTTTTACTATTGACTAGGTGGGGATGCCATCCACACATTGGTGTGTGTGTGTGTGTCTGTTTGAAATAAATACTGTAGTTGTTGTTTTTGTTGCTGTTGAGAAATGTAAAGCATTTTTTTTTTGTTATTGTTATTTTCTTCATTATTATTTTTCACTTGTATTTTGTAGTGTTTTCCCGCTCCACTCCTCACACCAACGCCCCTGCCAGCATAAACATTTTCAATTATCCTTGAGCTTCTCACTTAGCTGGCTTGGTTTGTTAATATTTCTTCTCCTTTCGTATCTCTTTGTTTTATATTTTTGTTTTTTTCTTCTCCCCACATTACACGCTATTAAAGGATATGCCTCTTCTTCAGCTCCTGCTGTTGCTGCTTCTGCGAAGTGGTGCTGAAGGTGGTAGAAAGATAGATTTTTAGTATTTAAGCGGCATGAAGGAGAGTTCATTATATTTTTAAATGCTTCCTTTAATTTTGTGGTATTTCGTGTTATCCTTTGAAGATAATTTATACCTCTTTTGCCAGTTCTTTCGTTCGTTCTTCTCTAGCAACCCATTTTAACAAGCAAAAAACTGCTTTAATAAGTCTTATAGCTGATGGTGTAATACAATGAGAACGTAAATATTAAAGAACATCCTTGAACTGGTTTCTGTGAGAAACAAACACAAGGAGAACCAGTAAGGGAAGTAGTAAAGTCGGACGGGGCCGACTATATGATACCCTTCACCACTTTGGGTATATTCAACAGAAGAAATCCTAAGAGACGTTGCATTTTTGAAGGACCAGTAAAATGAAATTGGATCCATAAACATGTCATTCTGCAACCTATATTAAATTTTTCATTTGGTCAGATATAGAGTTGCTTCTTACCATTTACTTAAATCGGACGAAAATATATATAAAAGCTCTATCGAAATCGGAACCGATTTTCACGAAACTTAACATACATCATTCTAAACCTTATTCAGTACGCTATGCCAAATTTCGTGCAAATCGAAAGATATATGGGACTTTGGTACATAATTTACCCAAAATCGGACGAAAATATATATGGGAGCTATATCTAAATCTGAACCGATTTTTACGAAACTTAACTTACATCATTCTAGACCTTATTAAGTACGCTATCCCAAATTTCGTGCAAATCGAAAGATATATAGGGACTTTGGTACAAAATTTACCTAAAATCGGACGAAAATATATATATATATATATATATATGGGAGCTATATCTAAATCCGAACCGATTTTCAGGAAACTTAACACACATCATTCGAGACCTAATTCATTACGCTGTGCCAAATTTCGAGCACATCGAAAGATATATAGGAATTTTGGTATACCATTTACATTAAATCGGACGAAAATATATATGGGAGCTATATCTAAATCTGAAACGATTTTCACGAAATATAACACACATCGTTCTAGATGTAATTCAGTGCGCTATGCCAAATTTCGTGCAATTCGAAAAATATATAGGGACTTTGGTACATAATTTACGTAAAATCCGACGAAAATATATATGGGAGCTATATCTTAATCTGAACCGATTTTCACGAAACTTAGCATGCAGACCTAATTCATTACGCTGTGCCAAACTTCGTGCAAATCGAAAGATATATACGGACTTTGGTGCACCATTTACATTAAATCGGACGAAAATATATATGGGAGCTATTTCTAAATCTGAACCGATTTTCACGAAACTTAACATACATCGTTCTAGACTTTATTCAGTACGCTTTGCCAAATTTCGTGCAAATCGAAAGATATATGGGGACTTTGGTACAAAATTTACCTAAAATCGGACGAAAATATATATGGGAGTTATATCTATATCCGAACCGATTTTTCCCAATTTCAAGAGGGTTCGTCCTTGGGCCAAATAAGTGACCTATGCCAAATTTCATCCAAATCGGATCATAAATGCGACCTGTACTTTGTTTACAATAAAGCATGGACAGACAGACAGAGGGACAGACTGACGGACGGACATGCATAAATCGACTTAGAAAGTGATTCTATGCATATTCTCAAAAGAAACCATGTGTCTATGTCGTTCCCTTTTGTCTGTTACAAACATATGCACAAAGACATAATACCCTGTACCACAGTGTGGTGAAGGGTATAAAAATTCATAGCGCACCGAAATAGCCTGAAATTATTTTAAAAATATTTTAAAAAATTCCACGCCTATTTAGAGACCTTTTAAAAATCCACGCCCATTTAGAGACCCTTAAAAGTCCACTCCTATTTAGAGATCCTTAAAAAATCCACGCCTATATAGAGACCCTTAAAAAATCCACGCCTATTTAGAGATTTTTAAAAAATCCACTCCTATTTAGATACCCTTTAAAAAATCCACGCCTATTTAGAGACCCTTAAAAAATCCACGCCTATTTAGAGACCCTTAAAAAATCCACGTCTATGTAAAGACCTTTAAAAAATCCATTCCTATTTAGAGATCCCTAAAAAACAAACACCTATTTAGAGACGCTTAAAAAATCCACGCCTATTTAGAGACCCTTAAAAAATTCACGCCTTTTTAGAGACCCGTAAAAAATCCACGCCTACTTAGAGACCCGTAAAAAATTCACGTCTATTTAGAGACCCTTAAAAAATCCACACCTATTTAGAGATCCCTAAAAAATCCACGCCTTTGTAGAGACCCTTAAAAAATCCATTCCTATTTAGAGATCCCTAAAAAACAAACGCCTATTTAGAGATCCCTGAAAAACAAACGCCTATTTAGAGACCCATAAAAAATTCACGCCTTTAAAAATCAACGACCCGCAAAAAATCCCTTAAAAAATCGACGCCTATTTCGAGACCCTTAAAAATTCACGCCTTAAAAATATTTTAAAAAACCCACGCCTATGAAAAGTCTCCCAAAAATATCCAAGCTTTAAGAATTTCCTTCAAAAACACTTTAAAAATTCCTTATATAATTTTTTTTTAATTATTGCCTATTGAATAAACATTGCTCTCAACCTAAAACACATCAATATGTAACATTTTCGATGTTGTTGTTGTTGTTGCTCACCATCAATCAATGGCAATAAACGCCAAATCAACGCCACGTGGGGAAAAACAAATAAATGTAGGCAAAATAAATTCTAAATCTCGAATAAATAAAAAATTCCCCTTGTTCTGCAAAATGAAAAAAAAAATTACCAAAAATAAATGGAAATTAAATTCACAACGACAAACCAATAGCAGCAGCAACAACAAAAAATCGATGTTTCCATTTTGGCCAGGCGAAAAAAAAATCAATGCCAATACAATAAAATAACCAATCAAACAAATACACCGGAGGGATATAATACATATGTATGAATGTATATATGTAAGTAGAGGGATAGCTTGTTTGGCTGGCTACTTGAAAAAATCTTCTTTAAAAAATCCACGCCTTGTTTGGCTGGCTACTTGAAAAAATCTTCTTTAAAAAATCCACGCCTTGTTTGGCTGGCTACTAGAAAAAATCTTCTTTAAAAAATCCACGCCTTGTTTGGCTGGCTACTTGAAAAAATCTTCTTTAAAAAATCCACGCCTTGTTTGGCTGGCTACTTGAAAAAATCTTCTTTAAAAAATCCACGCCTTGTTTGGCTGGTTACTTCGAAAAAATCTTCTTTAAAAAACCACGCCTTGTTTGGCTGGTTACTTCGAAAAAATCTTCTTTAAAAAAACCACGCCTTGTTTGGCTGGTTACTTCGAAAAAATCTTCTTTAAAAAAACCACGCCTTGTTTGGCTGGTTACTTAAAAAAACCACGCCTTGTTTGGCTGGTTACTTCGAAAAAATCTTCTTTAAAAAAACCACGCCTTGTTTGGCTGGTTACTTCGAAAAAATCTTCTTTAAAAAAACCACGCCTTGTTTGGCTGGTTACTTCGAAAAAATCTTCTTTAAAAAAACCACGCCTTGTTTGGCTGGTTACTTCGAAAAAATCTTCTTTAAAAAAACCACGCCTTGTTTGGCTGGTTACTTCGAAAAAATCTTCTTTAAAAAATCCACGCCTTGTATGGATGGTGATTCGAAAAAATCTTCTTTAAAAAATCCACGCCTTGTATGGATGGTGATTCGAAAAAATCTTCTTTAAAAAATCCACGCCTTGTTGGTGATTCGAAAAAATCTTCTTTTAAAAATCCACGCCTTGTTGGTGATTCGAAAAAATCTTCTTTAAAAAATCCACGCCTTGTTTGGCTGGCTGGCTACTTGAAAAAATCTTCTTTAAAAAATCCACGCCTTGTTTGGCTGGCTACTTGAAAAAATCTTCTTTAAAAAATCCACGCCTTGTTTGGCTGGCTACTTGAAAAAATCTTCTTTAAAAAATCCACGCCTTGTTTGGCTGGCTACTTGAAAAAATCTTCTTTAAAAAATCCACGCCTTGTTTGGCTGGCTACTTGAAAAAATCTTCTTTAAAAAATCCACGCCTTGTTTGGCTGGCTACTTGAAAAAATCTTCTTTAAAAAATCCACGCCTTGTTTGGCTGGCTACTTGAAAAAATCTTCTTTAAAAAATCCACGCCTTGTTTGGCTGGCTACTTGAAAAAATCTTCTTTAAAAAATCCACGCCTTGTTTGGCTGGCTACTTGAAAAAATCTTCTTTAAAAAATCCACGCCTTGTTTGGCTGGCTACTTGAAAAAATCTTCTTTAAAAAATCCACGCCTTGTTTGGCTGGCTACTTGAAAAAATCTTCTTTAAAAAATCCACGCCTTGTTTGGCTGGCTACTTGAAAAAATCTTCTTTAAAAAATCCACGCCTTGTTTGGCTGGCTACTTGAAAAAATCTTCTTTAAAAAATCCACGCCTTGTTTGGCTGGCTACTTGAAAAAATCTTCTTTAAAAAATCCACGCCTTGTTTGGCTGGCTACTTGAAAAAATCTTCTTTAAAAAATCCACGCCTTGTTTGGCTGGCTACTTGAAAAAATCTTCTTTAAAAAATCCACGCCTTGTTTGGCTGGCTACTTGAAAAAATCTTCTTTAAAAAATCCACGCCTTGTTTGGCTGGCTACTTGAAAAAATCTTCTTTAAAAAATCCACGCCTTGTTTGGCTGGCTACTTGAAAAAATCTTCTTTAAAAAATCCACGCCTTGTTTGGCTGGCTACTTGAAAAAATCTTCTTTAAAAAATCCACGCCTTGTTTGGCTGGCTACTTGAAAAAATCTTCTTTAAAAAATCCACGCCTTGTTTGGCTGGCTACTTGAAAAAATCTTCTTTAAAAAATCCACGCCTTGTTTGGCTGGCTACTTGAAAAAATCTTCTTTAAAAAATCCACGCCTTGTTTGGCTGGCTACTTGAAAAAATCTTCTTTAAAAAATCCACGCCTTGTTTGGCTGGCTACTTGAAAAAATCTTCTTTAAAAAATCCACGCCTTGTTTGGCTGGCTACTTGAAAAAATCTTCTTTAAAAAATCCACGCCTTGTTTGGCTGGCTACTTGAAAAAATCTTCTTTAAAAAATCCACGCCTTGTTTGGCTGGCTACTTGAAAAAATCTTCTTTAAAAAATCCACGCCTTGTTTGGCTGGCTACTTGAAAAAATCTTCTTTAAAAAATCCACGCCTTGTTTGGCTGGCTACTTGAAAAAATCTTCTTTAAAAAATCCACGCCTTGTTTGGCTGGCTACTTGAAAAAATCTTCTTTAAAAAATCCACGCCTTGTTTGGCTGGCTACTTGAAAAAATCTTCTTTAAAAAATCCACGCCTTGTTTGGCTGGCTACTTGAAAAAATCTTCTTTAAAAAATCCACGCCTTGTTTGGCTGGCTACTTGAAAAAATCTTCTTTAAAAAATCCACGCCTTGTTTGGCTGGCTACTTGAAAAAATCTTCTTTAAAAAATCCACGCCTTGTTTGGCTGGCTACTTGAAAAAATCTTCTTTAAAAAATCCACGCCTTGTTTGGCTGGCTACTTGAAAAAATCTTCTTTAAAAAATCCACGCCTTGTTTGGCTGGCTACTTGAAAAAATCTTCTTTAAAAAATCCACGCCTTGTTTGGCTGGCTACTTGAAAAAATCTTCTTTAAAAAATCCACGCCTTGTTTGGCTGGCTACTTGAAAAAATCTTCTTTAAAAAATCCACGCCTTGTTTGGCTGGCTACTTGAAAAAATCTTCTTTAAAAAATCCACGCCTTGTTTGGCTGGCTACTTGAAAAAATCTTCTTTAAAAAATCCACGCCTTGTTTGGCTGGCTACTTGAAAAAATCTTCTTTAAAAAATCCACGCCTTGTTTGGCTGGCTACTTGAAAAAATCTTCTTTAAAAAATCCACGCCTTGTTTGGCTGGCTACTTGAAAAAATCTTCTTTAAAAAATCCACGCCTTGTTTGGCTGGCTACTTGAAAAAATCTTCTTTAAAAAATCCACGCCTTGTTTGGCTGGCTACTTGAAAAAATCTTCTTTAAAAAATCCACGCCTTGTTTGGCTGGCTACTTGAAAAAATCTTCTTTAAAAAATCCACGCCTTGTTTGGCTGGCTACTTGAAAAAATCTTCTTTAAAAAATCCACGCCTTGTTTGGCTGGCTACTTGAAAAAATCTTCTTTAAAAAATCCACGCCTTGTTTGGCTGGCTACTTAAAAAAATCTTCGTTAAAAAATCCAGGCCTTGTTTTTGGCTATTTGAAAAAATCTTCTTTAAAAAATCCACGCCTTGTTTTTGGCTACTTGAAAAAATCTTCTTTAAAAAATCCACGCCTTGTTTGGCTGGCTACTTGAAAAAATCTTTTTTAAAAAATCCACGCCTTGTATGGATGGTCCTTGAAAAAAAAATTTAAAAAAAAACCTCTCCTAGTTGGTTGCCTTGAGTAATATGTTATGTCCTTTTTAGAATTAAAAAAGGATAAAATCACTTTAAACCATTTAACTTTAATTGTTGTATTAGTCCGACCCCACATTATCTCTGAAGGTGAATGTGTGAATATGAGAGTGTTGGTGAGTGTGTGTGTTTTTGACATGGCCTTGATGAAGCCGAAGGAAATGTGCCCAGCCATGGATGGCTTAATTAATTTTTTTCTGTTGATAAAAACTAAAATGAACAGCAAAGTCCCTGGCAAAAAACCCCATATTGGTGAAATGGTGTAGAGCATTGATGCTGATGTGGAGAGCTGCTGCCGCTGCAACCTTACTTAGGTCAGGGTCTGAACACAATGAACATTTTTTTTATTTCTGTATTCATTTTTATTTCACTCAAGGACTTGTGAATAATGTACAGGGGTATTTTTGTCGTTGTTGCAGTAAAATTTCGTTGACATCATGTTATTGGGGTTTATTTTACATGCAGGAGACCCTGACATTAATACCATTCGAAGGTGGATTATTTTACAAGGTTAAATTAGGATGGTTTTTGGAATTATATTAATTTAAACATTAATTTCATTTTTAAAACTTCATAAATTCGACATCGCCCTTCCATGTTAACCATTACTTTCTAATCAATTAATTTTCATTTAGGTTTGCTATCCATCCATCAATCGATCCAAAAATTCATATCTTCCTCCATCATTGGCAGCACATTTTTTTTTTTTTGATTTCATAAATATTTATATAAAGAGGAAATCAAATTATTGGCAAATGCAAAAACCAAACCAAATAACAGCAACAAAAACAACAACAACAAATTATTTACATAAAAGCTATACCATAAATATTGAACGCTGAAATATAAATTATATCAATACAGAGCGCACACACAGCTAAAATGCAAAGTGCGGTAAGTCATAAAAAAAAATGTGTAATAAATTTAAAATCTAATTTCGAATTGAATTTTGAATACAGTAGGAGGTATAAGAGGAGGGGGAGGACACGAGGGGGAAATGGTTTCTATATTAACCTAAATTTGAAGGATGTTGGAGGAATTGGAATTTTCTGCTCTAGTCCATTTAACTTGATTTTTTTTCATCATGGGCATTTTATCGATTTATTTGCTTGCTTCGCTAAATAGAAACGCTGGTAAATACAATTTTGTAAATTGCGAACAAAGTGATGACGTATGAATGATTCAATGAATTTTATTTGCCAAAAAATGGTGGAGGGAAATTCAAATCAATATTTCGTTTAATTTTGATTTTTTTTGATAGAAAAATAAAACCAGTAAGGAAAGTAGTAAAGTCGGACGGGGCCGACTATATGATACCCTTTACCACTTTGGGTATATTCAACAGATTAATCCTAACAGACGTCGCATTTTTAAAGAACCAGTAAAATGAAATTGGATTCACAAACATGCCATTCTGCAATCGACACTAATTTTTTCATTTGGTCCGATATAGAAGCTATATCTAAATCTGAACCGATTTTCACGAAACTTAACACACATCATTCTAGACCTAATGCATTACGCTGTGCCAAATTTCGTGCAAATCGAAAGATATTTGGTGCACCATTGACATTAAATCGGACGAAAATATATATGGGAGCTATATAAATCTGGACCGATTTTTACGAAACTCGGCAAACATCATTCTAGGCTCACTTCAGTACGTTATACGAAATTTCGTACAAATCGAAAAATATATAGTGACTATGGGGCACCATTTACATTAAATCGGACGAAAATATATATGAGAGCTATATCTAAATCTTGACCGATTTACAGGAAACTTAACACACATCATTCTAGACCTAATTCATTACGCTGTGCCAAATTTCGTGAAAATAGAAAGATATATAGGGACTTTGGTGCACCATTTACATTAAATCGGACGAACATGTATATGGAAGCTATATCTAAATCTGAACCGATTTTCAGGAAACTTAACACACATCATTCTACACCTAATTCATTACGCTGTGGCAAATTTCGTGCAAATCGAAAGATATATACGGACTTTGGTGTACCATTTACATTAAATCGGACGAAAATATATATGGGAGCTATATCTGAATCTGAACCGATTTTCACGAAACTTAACACACATCATTCTATACCTAATTCCTTACGCTGTGCCAAATTTCGTACAAATCGAAAGATATATAGGGACTTTGGTGGACCATTTACATTAAATCGGACGAACATATATATGAGAGCTACATCTAAATCTGAATCGATTTTGAGGAAACTTAACATACATCACTCTAAGCCTAATTTATTACGCTGTGCCAAATTTCGTACAAATCGAAAGATATATAGGGACTTTGGTGCACCATTTACACTAAATCGGACGAAAATATATATGGGAGCTATATCTAAATCTGAACCGATTTTCGCGAAACTTAACACACCTCATTCTAGGTTTAGTTCAGTACGTTATGCCAAATTTCATGCAAATCGAAAGATATGAAGGGACTTTGGTGCACCATTTACATATAGGACGAAAATATATATGAGAGCTATATCTAAATCTGGACCGATTTTCAGGAAACTGAACACAGATTCAGGAAACTGAACACAATATTTTTTCCAAGGACTATATATGCGTGATTTTTTTTAAATAAAAATATTTTTTCAAGGACGAGAAATAGGCACGGATTTTTTAAAAATATTTTTTAAGGACTACGAATAGTCGTGGACATTTTAAAATATTTTTTCCAAGGACTATAAACAGAAATGAACTTTTAAGAATATTTTTTTTCAAGGACTATAATCAAGGCGTGATTTTTTTTTTTAATTTATGACTGACTATTAACATTTTTTTTTCCGCAATGTTAGAACAAATTTCTGTTTACAGATGAAGAAAGTACAGGGAAAAAACAGTCCAATAAAGAAAACCAAATGCAAAATCGAAATAAAAAAATATGCAGAACTCATACAATTTGAATACAACTAAAGGCCATGTGGATGAAATCCAAATAATATATAACAGCTGGCCACAAAGGGTTAAAAGCAACAATAACAACACCAACAACATCATCAGAAAACAGGATGTGTTCCAGTAGTTTTAACATGCAACAAAAGACAAAGTTGCAGAAAACAAACTTCATGAAAAAAATGGTTAGACATGACTGACACAGAGACAGATATATGGAGAAAATGCCGAAAGACCGACCATACAACCGATGGACGAACGGGCAGCGAACACACAATCCAAGAATTTAGTTTTTACGACTAAAAAGGATCGCAAGTGCTGTTGTGGGTTACTTGGCCGAGTTGTAGATTTGTATGGTGGCAATAAAAAATGTTTGTAAGGCGGTGGTTGGCCAATGGAGTTTTGTAGTTCTGAGTGAGTTCACAAGAATTGCTATTTGAAATACGATTGTAGTTTACGCTTCACTGGCATACCCACAAACCGTTTGAGCAGGGTGTGAGAAAAATTTTAAAACCGATGTTCGCATCTGGTCCCGCAATTATTACTGCAATAAAAATATTTTCTACTGAACTCGATTCGTTGTTGTTTTTTGTATTTAGATTATTTTTGGAGAGTCCATAAAGAAAAATACATTTTACTTACACTTTGTAAAATTAGGAAGTAGTTTTGAGGGATAGGTTCCATACAAAAAAAAGAGCTTGAGACACTCACCTGGAAAGAAACAGAAAAAATTTACATGTTAATTCGAAAAACTATAAGCTTGGATTTTTTAAAAATATACATTTTTAGGTGTGAATTAAAAAAAAAATAAGGGCTTGAAAAGGGTCTTCATTTTTTTATGAGATAGCTATGAAGGCGTTTTTTTTTCAAGGGCCATCCTCACAAGGCGTGGATTTTTTAAAAATATTTTTCAAGGGTCATACTTACAAGGCGTGGATCTTTTAAAAATATTTTTCAAGGGCTATCCATACAAGACGTGGATCTTTAAAAATATTTTTTCAAGGGCCACGTTTACAAGGCGCGGATCTTTAAAAATATTTTTTCAAGGGCCATCCTTACAAGGCGTGGATCTTTTAAAAATAGCTTTCAAGGGCTATCCTTATAAGGCGTGGATTTTTTAAAAATATTTTTTCAAGGGCCATCCTTACAAGGCGTGGATCTTTTAAAAATATTTTTTCAAGGGTCATCCTTACAAGGCTTGGATCTTTTAAAAATATTTTTTTCAGGGGCCATCCTTACAAGGCCTGGATTTTTTAAAAATATTTTTTCAAGGGCCATCCTTACAAGGTAATCTAAGCTATTTTTTTCAAAACGTAATTGTTAAGAACTTCCACAGCCATAACCGTCAATTGGAACAATGCTACGTATGAGTGCTGACATAAACGACCCTTGTCACATATAGTTATTTGCTCTGCCTAATATGACCCTAAGATAGATAAAGGAGACTTAAAAGAACATTTTTGAGGACATGTTTTTGAAGAATTATCACATCTTTAGGCGGAATGTGTAAATAATATTTGTCCATGGGCTACAAAGGCCATAGGCTTTGATTTTAGAATATGTGTTCACAACAGAGTGACCTTACAATGTAGACGACAATAATGTTTTCTTCGATGGAGGACATGTGGTATTTTCTTTAGAAAAAATTGCTAAAAATAGTTACCCAAATTCACATTTCGCCCTCGTAAACTTTAATCCCAACGACTTTGCAATGAATATTCCAATGGTAATTTAACAGTCGGAATTTAAGATGAACTCGAACTCGAAGCATGGAAGATGTGATTTTCACATTTGTCTGAGCCTGAGTTCAATGTGACTAGAGTGTAGATGTTTGAATCTATGTTTGGATTTTTTAGAGGCCATATTTTTATACTTCAACAAAAACATGAAAACTAGTTAATACTCATAACTTAAAACGGTAAAAGTTGCTATGTAATGTGTGATTGTGTGTCATATAATTCAGAGAGACATTCGGGAGAAATTCAAGTTTGATCTGACAGACAACATCAAACATTAATTATTCGATTTTGAGTACAATCATACAAAAGAAAAAAAAAATCGGTTACAAGAAGTACAAAATTTGGATAGGATTTATTTTTATGTTCGCATAGATTTAAACATTTTGCAGAGGAGTATTGGGAGGCCTCGTTGAAGTGCAAGGCCATGCAACTTATCTATAAAACGAAAACATGTCCAATTTATAAATGTCATTGTGTAAAGTTATGGGATTACAAACAAGATTCGAAATCAGGGAAATGATTCGAAAAAAAAAATAAAAATCATTTTGTGCATAGTCTACACTCTTGCTTGCTTAGCTGGCTTGTGACAGAACTTTCGTTCCATAAGCCGGGCTTAGAAAAGATTTCCAGGCGCGTCGGCCTTTAGCGCAGTTTTTCCAATTTGAAAGACCATTTTCGGCAATGTTGTCTTCGACTTCATCATTCCATGGTATTCTTGGCCTTCCCCTTCCGCGTGAACCATCAGCTGGTTCGCTTTTATATGCCTTCTGGGATGGGGAATCTTAATCCATTCTAGCCAATGACCTAGCCAACGTAGTCGCTGCAGCTAAATACGTCTAACAATGTCGATGTCCGGGAATAGCTGGTACAACTCATGGTTCATTCGACGGCAATATTCACCGTCAATGCAGGTCGGCCCATAGATCTTTCCGAGAATTTTTCTCTCAAACACTGCAAGAGCTGCCTCATCTACTTGCGCAAGCACCCGTGCTTCAGATCCATATAACAACACGGGTAGTATCAGCGTCTTATAGAGTGTGAGTTTGGTCTGGCGGGAGGTGTCCTTGCTTTTGAGTTGTTTGCACAGACCATAGTAGCATCGGTTGGCCATCACTATCCTTCTCCGAATTTCAAAACTGA
This sequence comes from Musca vetustissima, assembly GCF_032173495.1. NCBI lineage: Eukaryota > Metazoa > Arthropoda > Insecta > Diptera > Muscidae > Musca > Musca vetustissima. The sequence continues at coordinate 91,980 of NW_026888959.1, forward strand.
TATCAATCGTTTTATTTATGGCGGTACCAAGGTATATAAAATCTTTGACTACCTTGAAGCTGTAGTTCTCAAGTTCAACAGTTGGTCCGAGTCTACTGCATGTCTTGCGCGTTGATGCCATCAGCCGTGGTCTTCTCGCCGTTTACTGCCAAACCCTCTTTGGCAGACTTTTTCTCAAATTGTTCAAAGGTGGCTTTTACCGCTCTCAATGTTCGACCCATTATGTCGATGTCATCGGCGTAGTGCCATTTCTGTTCACTTTTGCCTCTCGTATGATCTTTTCCAGCAGGGTTTTAAAAATGTCACACAACAAACTATCACCTTGTCTAAATCCTCGTTCGGTACGGACATGGCTTTATACACCTCTGAACGGATAGGGCTGTCGAATGCGGCTTTATAGTCGAGTAATAGGTGGAATATGTCGATGTGTGTTTTCGTGGGTTTTTTCCAGAAAATCTGTTCAATGGCGGATTTGCCAGGTCTGAAGCCACATTGGTATGGTCAAATAATATCGTTGACCATTGGCTTCAGTTGTTCACACAGTACGCTGGATAGCACTATATATGCGATGGGAAGAAGGCTAATTCCTCTATACTTGGCACATATCGTCTTGTCTCATTTTTATTGCATGTGACACAGGATGCTGAGGTTCAAATCATTGGGCATGCATTCATCTAGCCAAATTGTAATAATCAGCTGGTGCATGCTCCTTACCAGCATCTGACCACCAGTCTTGAATAGATCGGCTTGTAACCCATCGGCACCTGCTGTTTTATTATTCTTCAGTCGATTGATTGATATTCTGACTTCATCTTGGCTAGGAGCTATATACTCTATACCCTCATCTATTATTGGTTCTGGGGTATCCACTTCACTGTTACTATTTGATACCAGAAGTTTCTCAGAATGCTCCTTCCAGATCCTCAACACGCTGTCTGTATCAGTCACCAGGTTTCCTTCTTTAGCTCTACAGGAGGATGTGCCTGCACCAAAGCCTTCGGTTTGGTGTTTTAACCGTTGGTAGAATTTTCGGACTTTGTTCTGACTCCTGTACATCTCGATTTGCTCACGCTCATGTTTTTCTAGCTTTTTCTTCCTTTTCTACACTCTGTGACACTATGACACACCGACATTACGATATCATATATATTAAAGTTGGTATACTTTGGTAATAGAGCCTCGTTCCCAATGCCTAAAAATCGACCACTTTATTGTACTGATACACCTACACCTTGTATACCACATATGTATGTAAACATAGACATGGATTTCTAACATAAAAATCCAAAAATCATTGTAACATTTAATCAATGTTAGGTACGGTGGAAGTGCAATTTCAAGTTGCATACCGAACATCTGGTACTTACACGCACACACCACTCCCTCAAATGCAAATCGAACATGGCAAATCTCCTACAAAGCTTCGACTATACTCCATGAAATGTCATCAATATATATTTTCTTGTTTGTGCATGCCAAGCAAATGTTTGTAGATTTCGTTACTTGTCGTTTATCGATTTTTTCGTGGCGGGAATATCCCCAAAACTAAAATCAAAGCCAAATGTTGACTTTGACGTCGAATAATTTCATCAAAGCCAACAGATTTATGTTTTGGATGCCAACAAAAAAATAAAACGATTTTCTCCAAGTGTCTGCCTTCTTCAATGCCGATATTGTTTGGATGAAAGTGTGATTGGTGAAATGCATTTCTTTCATATGGGAATTGAGTTTGATAGTTTTTGAATAAAACAAAAAAAAAAAAAAAAAAAAAACAATAAATTTCCACTTTAACAAACGAAATCTTAGTTAGTTAGCTTCCTGAAAACCCCGCAATACCTATCCTTATGAGCGTTTTTAGGTAAACACAGCAAAGAACAATAGTATAAATTATAAAAATAATTTAAAGATGGAAATAATTTTTTTGAAAATGCTACATATCGGAACTTCAAACGAAATTGGCTAATGAGCGTGATGAGCTCCGTCGTACTACTCCTGAAGACCCAAGGGTGCGAGAGCTTACCCTTGAAGTCAACGGATTAGTATGCGAGCACTAAAGGAAAAAAACACCGAACAAGTAAATATCCTTATTAGCTTCATAATGAAGGAAGGATGACAGGACGGCTGTTACATTTAACTACGTAACTGTAACGGACCCGAATAGGTGCGCGAGTTATTTTAACCGTCAATTCATAGAGCACCCCGAGAGTGACAGGGCGAAAAAGAGTGTGCTACGTCGCATAAGGGCAGGAACCACCACAATTTACGAAGGAGGATGTTGCAGGTGTCATTGATAAGGCTAAGTCATCCAATGCGTTGGGCCCGTACGGAATTTCCGTGGTAATGCTGAAGAAGCTGGATGAACCCGGAGTTGAGTACTTAACATCACTCTTCAACTTGTCGTTAACCATCCACATAGCTCCTGAAGCCTGGAAAATAGGCAGGGTGATCCCGCTACTGAAGCCAGGCAAGGATGAAAGCAGGGGTGAATCGTACAGGCCGATTTCACTCCTCTCATCATTGAGAAGCAGTTTTCCATTTGCCTAACACCAACATGAATTCCGTAAAATGCACAGCACAAAAACAGCATTACACGCCATTTCCACGCATATTAGCAAAGGACTCAACCAGAACAGGCCGTGCAACCGAACAGTTATGATGGCACTTGACCTATCGAAGGCCTTCGATACCGTCAACCATGCCAAGCTGTTCGAGGATATAGAGGGGACAAATCTCCGACCGTGTTTGAAACGTTGGATAATCAACTATATGTGTCGACGCCAGTCGTATGTGGAATTCAGAAACGGGAAGTCTAAACCCCGTAGAATGAAAAAGGGAGTTCCCCAAGGAGGGGTGATATCTCCGGAACTGTTTAACCTCTACTATTCTGATATTCCACAACCACCGGACGGCATAGATATCGTAATGTATGCGGATGATTGCACAATCATGGCGTCCATCTGAGGAATATGAAAATATCCGCCACCAAATCAACAGCCACACTGTTCACCACATGGACGGCAGAAATGAAGCTCCCACTGAACATAATGGTCGATGGAGAATTGATTCCGACCACCAACTACCCAAAAATACTGGGAGTAACGTTCGACAGCTTTTCAAGTCGTCCGCGCAAGCTTTTATGCGATAAGCTGAGAAGTAGGAACAAGGTCCTCAAGTCGCTGGCCGGCAGCACTTGGGGCGCTGACAAAGAAATCTCTTATAAAGCAATAGGCCGTTCAAAGGTAAGCTATGCGGCGCCAGTGTGGTTCGCGAATGTTAGTGATACGCAGTGGAAGAATATCCAGACCTGCCAGAACGCTGCCCTGAGATCTGCAACAGGTTGTCTCCTCATGACTCCTGTGGACCATCTTCATGAGGAGACGAAGATCTTACCCGTTCATCGTCACAATTATATGTTGTCGATACAGTACTTGCTTGGTGTTATCGTCGGGAACATCCCTGCCATAGCCTTATGGACAGGACTCTCCCACCCAGGCACGTCGGGAAAGATTTTCATGATCTAGAGAGAGATGTACAAAGGTACAAGCGTGAACCCCTAGATCAAGAAGCCTATCAAGCAGGTCTGAATGGTATTCACACGGACGCAGTCGCTCAGGCAGTAGAGCAATATCGCGTGAATACCATAATTGGAGACCACCCCCAGCTGAGGAGAAGCAGCTGCCAAGGCAAACACGAGTAGTCTTAGCTCAACTAAGATCAGGATGGTGCAACCGCCTCAATTCATATTGGGCAAGAATTGACGGCTCGATACCTAACACATGTCCTGCATGTGGACTAGGACCACACGACACGTTGCACCTCTTCAATTACCCAGCTAAGCCTTTCTTAAATTGTTGCTACAACAACAACAACAACAACAAACGAAATAACTACTAGAGTTTCCGCAATACCTATCAGTGATATGGGTCGTATACGTAATGTCACTACGTATACGTAAATTTTGTCAAGGGCTAATCAAGGCGAGGATTTGTTAATGAACTGATCAAGGCGTACATTTTTGGAAACTTAATTTTAAAAAGGATAAGCAGGAGAGTTTTTAAGGACCGATCAAGGGTTAGATTTTTTAAAGAATATTTTTTAAGTATCTAACAATGTGTGAATTTTTTAGAATATTTTTTAAAAGACTCACAAGGCGTGGATTTTTTTAGAGAATATTTTTCTAAGGCCTCAATAAGGAGTGGATTTTTTAAAGAATATTTTTTAAGTACCCAGACAATGCATGGATTGAATGTTGAATTGAAATAAAAATCACAAACGAAATCGCTATTAGTTTTCGGAATATATATCAATGCTAGCATCATAATAAGTATATGGGATATTCCAAATCAGGAGAAAATCTGATTTTGTCGTCGAATCCAAGCCAAAATATTTTTGTTTAGGGTGCGAAAGCATAACGAGTTTCTCCAAGTGCTGTAATAATAGATAAGAGAAATATATGTGATACGGATCGTATACGTAATGTCAGTACGTACATTTTCTCAAGGGCTAATCAAGGCGTACATTTTTGGAAACTTAATTTTAAAAAGGATAAGCAGGAGGGTTTTAAGGACCGATTTTTATAAAGAATATTTTTCTAAGGACTCAAGATGGCGTGGATTTTATAAGAATATTTTTTTCTAAGGAGTCAAGAAGGCGTGGATTTTTTATAGAATATTTTTCAAATTACCCGAGAACTCAAAAAGGCATGGATGTGTTTCTAAGGACTCAAAAAGGCGGGGATTTTTTATAGAATATTTTTCACAGGACCCGAGAACTCAAAAAGGCGTGGATTTTTTATAGAATATTTTTCAAAGGACCCGAGAACTCAAAAAATCGTGGATTTTTTTATAGACTATTTTTCAAAGGACCTGAGAACTCAAAAGGTCGTGGATTTTTTATAGAATACTTTTTAAAGGACCCGAGAACTCAAAAAGGCGTGAATTTTTTATAGAATATTTTTCAAAGCAGCCGAGAACTCAAAAAGGCGTGGATTTTTTATAGAATATTTTTCAAAGCAGCCGAGAACTCAAAAAGGCGTGGATTTTTTATAGAATATTTTTCAAAGGACACGAGAACTCAAAAAGGCGTGGATTTTTTTGATAGAATATTTTTCAAAGGATCCGATAACTCAAAAAGGCGTGGATTTTTTATAGAATACTTTTCAAAGGACCCGAGAACTCAAAAAGGCGTGGATTTTTTTATAGAATATTTTTCAAAGGATTCCATAACTCAAAAAGGCGTGGATTTTTTATAGAATATTTTTCAAAGGACACGAGAACTCAAAAAGGCGTGGATTTTTTTAGAGAATATTTTTCAAAGGACGCGAGAACTCAAAAAGGCGGGGATTTTTTATAGAATATTTTTTAAAGGATCCGAGAACTCAAAAAGGCGGGGATTTTTTATAGAATATTTTTCAAAGGATCCGAGAACTCAAAAAGGCGTGGATTTTTATAGAATATTTTTCAAAGGACCCGAGAACTCATAAAGGCGTGGATTTTTATAGAATATTTTTCAAAGGACTCGAGAACTCATAAAGGCGTGGATTTTTATAGAATATTTTTCAAAGGACCCATAAAGGCGTTTTTTAAGAAAATATTTCCAAGGACTAATAAGGCTTGGATTTTTTGAAAGAAAATATTTCCGAAGATTAATTTTTTAAAACAAAATGTTTCGTGGTTATACCCTTCACCACACTGTGGTACAGGGTATTATGTCATTGTGCATATGTTTGTAACAGGCAAAAGGAAACGAGATAAACACATGGTGCCTTTTGAGAATATGCATATATAAACAAAGTACAGGTCGCATTTATGCTCCGATTTGGATGACACTTTATACAGCACATTTGTTTGGCCCAAGTACGAACCCTATTGAAATTGAGAAAATTGGTCCAGATTTAGATATAGCTCCCATATATATTTTCGTCCGATTTAATTTAAATGGTCCACCAAAGTCCCTATATATCTTTCGATTTTCACGAAATGTTGCACAGCGTAATGATTTAGGTCTAGAATGATGTGTGTTAAGTTTTCTGAAAATCGGTTCAGATTTAGATATAGCTCCCATATATATTTTCGTCCGATTTAATGTAAATGGTGCACCAAAGTCCCTATATATTTTTCGATGTATACGAAATTTGGCACAGCGTACTGAATTAAGTCTAGAATAATGTGTGCAAAGTTTCGTGAAAATCGGTTCAGATTTAGATATAGCTCCCATATATATTTTCATCCGATTTAATGTAAATGATCCACCAAAGTCCCTATATATCTTTCGATTTGCACAAAATTTGGCACAGCGTACAGAATTAGGTCTAGAATGATGTGTGTTAAGTTTCCTGAAAATCGGTTCAGATTTAGATATAGCCCCCGTATATATTTTCGTCCGATTTAAAGTAAATGGTCCACCAAAGACCCTATATATCTTTCGATTCTCACGAAATTTGGCACAGCGTATTGAATTAGGTCTAGAATGATGTGTGTTAAGTTTCCTGAAATAGGTTCAGATTTAGATATAGGTTCTATATCTGACCAAATGAAAAAATTAGTATCGGTTGCAGAATGACATTTTACTGGTCCTTTAAAAATGCATCGTCTGTTAGGATTAATCTGTTGAATATACCCAAAGTGGTGAAGGGTATCATATAGTCAACCCCGTCCGACTTTACTACGTTCATTACTGTTTTTTTAATTCTTTAAATTAGAGAATATTTTTGAGCAATCAATGATTAAATATTTAAATATATAGTCTACATATTTAAAATATAATTTTCCAAATAAAAATTTATCTAATTATATTTTTTGTTTTTGTTACTGATGTTTTGTAATCCTCCTCCATCATAATGACACTAATCATCTGCATAATTCGTTGTTGTTTTTTTCTATTTGCTTACAGCCTCTGTGTGCAATAACCAATTCCATTAACTTCTATTAACCCAGTTACATTTTAAATGAGAATTCACAAATGAATTGTTATCTGGCAGGCTGGCGAACTGACTGACGGTATGTCTGTCAGTCGGTTTCTCTCTTTGGCTGCTGTGTCGTGTCGCTGTAATGCAATGCATAATAAATTGACACTGCTCGGTGAGGGTTGGTTGTAAGAGAGGTTGAGGGTGTGATCTGATGCCGGGAAGGATGTGGTGCGGGAGAGTTCTTCTATTACACAAAATGGTGGTGGTGGTGGCTGTGTAAAGAAAGTAATATGACAACCCCCAAAGTGTATAACTATGACAAAAAAAACATCAGCTGGCTGCATTTCTTATACACTAAAATCCACTAAGGACCAAACAAACGAACATCCAACGAACTTTTATTTTTATTAGTCGAGGTGTTAGATGAAGGAAAAAGCTTTTAGTTGTTTTACTACTGAGAGAGTGTTTTGTTGTTGTTTTTTTTTTCAGGATATGTCTCTTGATTTTATTAAAGTAATTGTTTTGGAAAATAACAACACTATTATTCCAAAGGGAGAGGGTAGAAGATATTTACACTTTTATGAAATGGATTAAAATGTTGCCATTTCAAAAATAAGAGGACTTGGTGAGTACAATTGTACTAGAATACAATAACAAATACAATTGCGTAATAAATACCCTCACTCCCATTTTTGAACACACCTCGTATTCAGTAGACATTTTTCTGTATTTAATATTTAGCCACTTTGTGCGCAAAATTCGAAATATTTGTCATAATCTTATCACCTTCTAATCTTTATTGATTCAATATTGCAGTAAAAATTGCAGAATTTTATCTACAAATATTCGACAAAGTGCATAGAGATTAGAACATTAGAGCCAATTCAGGTGGTTTGGAATATAGATTACAGTAACGAATAATTTACAACGGCTTAAAAATTTAATTTCAATCAGACACCCGTTCGAAATACATATGGAAGCTATGGCTGGATCTGCAACAATTTCAGCATAACCCAATAACGCCATTCAAGTCTCAATTTGATATGTTGTGCAAAATTTTGTGTTAATCGGACAAACATTAGGAGTTTGGTGCACCATTTATGTAAAATCGGACGAAAATGTATATGGGAGCTATATCTAAATCTGAACCGATTTTCACGAAACTTAGCACACATCCTTCTAGACTCAATTCAGTACGCTATGCAAAATATCGCGCAAATCGAAAAATATATTCTGACTTTGGTGCACCATTTATGTAAAATCGGACGAAAATATATATGGGAGCTATATCTGAATCTGAACCGATTTTCACGAAACTTAGCACACATCATTCTACTCTCATTTCAGTAAGCTGTGCCGAATTTCGTGCAAATCGAAAGATATATAGGGACTATGTTACACCATTTACTTTAAATCGGACGAAAATATATATGGGAGCTATATCTGAATCTGAACCGATTTTCACGAAACTTAACACACATCATTCTAGTGTTAATTCATTACGATGTGCCGAATTTCTTGCAAATCGAAAGATATTTAAGGACTTTGATGCACCATTTGTCTTAAATCGGACGAAAATATATATGGGAGCTATATCTAAATATGAACCGATTTTAACGAAACTCTGCACACAGAGTTAATTCATTACTCTGTGCCGAATTTCGTGCAAATCGAAGGATATATAGAGTCTTTGGTACACCATTTACATAAAATCGGACGAAAATATATATTGGAGCTATATCTAAATCTTAACCGATTTTCATGAAACTTAGCACACAACATTCTAAAGTTAGTTCATTACGCTGTGCCAAATTTCAAATCGAAATATATATAGAGTCTTTGCTACACCATTTACCTAAAATCGGACGAAGATATATATATATATATATATATCTAAATATGAACCGATTTTCACGAAACTTTGCGCACATCATTCTAGGCTTAATTCAGTACGCTGTGCCAATTTTCGTGCAAATCGAAGGATATATAGAGACTTTGGTACATCATTTACCTAAAATCCGACGAAAATATATATTCCAGCTATATCTAAATCTGAACCGATTTTCACGAAACTTAGCACACATTATTCTAGGCTCAATTCAGTAGGCCTAACCAAATTTCGTGCAAATCGAAAGATATTTAGGGACTTTGATGCACCATTTACCTTAAATCGGACGAAAATATATATGGGAGCTATATATAAATCTGAACCGATTTTCACGAAACTTAGCACACATCATTCTAGGCTTAATTGAGTACTCCTTACCAAATTTTGTGAAAATCGAAAGATATTTAGGGACTTTGATGCACGATTTACCTTAAATCGGACGAAAATATATATGGGAGCTATATCTAAATCTGAACTGATTTCCACGAAACTTAGCGTAAATCATTCTAGGCTTAATTCAGTACGCCTTACCAAATTTCGTGCAAATCGAAGGATATATAGGGACTTTGGTACACCATTTACCTTAAATCGGACGAAGATATATATGGGAGCTATATCTAAATATGAACCGATTTTTACGAAACTTAACACACATCATTCTAGACTCAAGTCAGTACGCTATGCAAATCGAATCGTGCAAATCGAAGGATATATAGAGTCATTGGTATACCATTTACATTAAATCGGACGAAAGTAAATATGGGAGCTATATCTAAATATGAACCGATATTCACGAAACTTAGCACACATCATTCGAGAGTTAATTCATTACGCTCTGCCGAATTTCATGCAAATCGAAGGATATATAGAGTCTTTGGTACACCATTTACCTAAAATCGGAAGAAAATATATATTGGAGCCATATCTAAATCTTTACCGATTTTCAAGAAACTTAGCACACATCATTCTAGAGTTAATTCAATACGCTGTGCCGAATTTCGTGAATATATAGGGTCTTTGGTGCACCATTTACATTAAATCGGACGAAAATATATATGGGAGGTATATCTAAATCTGAACCGATCTTTACGAAACTCAACACACATCATTCTAGAGTTAATTCATTGCGCTGTGCCAAATTTCGTGCAAATCGAAGGATATTTAGGGACTTTGATGCACCATTTACCTTAAAGCGGACGAAAATATATATTGGAGCTATATCTGAATCTTAACTGATTTTCACGAAACTTGGCACACATCATTCTAGACTCAATTCATTACGCCTTACCAAATTTCGTGAAAATCGAAGGATATATAGAGTCTCTGGTGCACCATTTACCTTAAATCGGACGAAAATATCTAAATCTGAACCGATTTTTCCCAATTTCAATAGGATTCGTCCATGGACCAAATAGATGAGATGTGCCAAATTTCATCAAATTCTGATCATAAATGCGACCTGTACGTTGTTTACAATTTAACATGGACGGACGGACGGACATGCATAAATCGACTTAGAAAGTGATTCTATGCATATTCTCAAAAGGAACCATGGGTCTATCTCGATTATTTTTGCCTGTTACAAACATATGCACAAACACATAATACCCTGTACCACAGTGTGGTGAAGGGTATAAAAATCCACGCCTTGTTTGGCTACTGAATAAAAAATTTTAAAAAAATCCACGCCTCTTTGAATTTCCCAAAAACCTGTTTTTTCCAAAATAAAATATTGAAAATAAATATTTTTTCCAATCCCAAAATATAGTAAATATTATCGATCTAAATGCTATATTATCTTGATTCCATATTACCATGGCAGCAACGCGAAACCCACGTTAGTCGCTTATAACTAACTTTGTTCCCCCAACCTCCCAGTTTTGCATTAAATAAAAGGAAGTTTTGTGTTGCAAAAAAAAAAATAAAACTTCCTAAAACTATTTTGTGGCTGTCTATAAAACAGACAATTTTTGCACGAACAAGATGGTAGTACCCTTTGAGCTTGTTATGGCATTGGTAACACCATATTCCGCTACAGCTGCAGCTTTTGTTGTTGCTGCTGCTGCCACAAACAGTGATAGTGTCAATTTGTAATTTACAAAGTACAGGTAAGCAAATGACAACAACAACAACAACATGGAGAAGAAACGAAACTAGCCCAGTACAACAACAGTATTGCTGTTGTTGTTCCTGTTACTGGTATAATGTTAGACGACCAGGTTTAAATGTTTTAAGGTTATGCAAAGTTGTTTGGTTGTTTAACAACATTATACACTCCTCAATGTAGTCCCTTTGTCTCCCTGCCTACTCGTTCGTGGCCTCCTTCTCCCTCTCTCTCACTCTCTTTGTCTTATATGTAACATGTATGAGATAGTCAATACCCTTTGAAACTATGGTGGCCAACATGAACTACTTGTGTTTTGGGTGGCAACATATATGTTACCCAGTGTCTTGGTTACAACCTGTCACCTCGCTCCCTCTCCACTAAGTTTTCAACTGTCACAACAACCCTTTTGCCTGCCACAGAGAGTTGCAACAAAGTTTTAAAACCATGCAAAATTTATAGGAAAAGTGTTTAACATGGAAATCTCTTTTACAGCTATGCCACCACCACCACCGACAACAGCAACAACAACTACAACAATGGTAGCAACTATTGCAAAAGCAATAGCAAAGTTATTGTTGTCATGTTGTTGTGGCTCCTCCAACATGTTAGTTGGTTGGGGTAGGTTGTAAACGAATGGTTTCGCCGCCTTGGTCGTCGTTGTTGGCCACCCAAAGTAGAGTCGCATTAACGCTTCGGTCGGTTGACTTGGCTTGGCTGCAAATGCATGTCTTTGGTGGTTGCTGTTTCACTCCTGGTGGCCACAAAATGGTGGGTTTGAGAGTTATTGAGTGTGTGTGTGTGTATTGTTATTTAACAAAAGTTCAGTTAATATGTAACATTATACAGGGTATTTTGGGCCAGGGGTTTTGTGGAGGATTAATATTGAAAGTAGCAGATTAGTGGATATTTAAAAAATATGGTTGGACTATATAACCAAGTTTAGGGAATGGATAACGTTTCAAGGACTTTCGGATTTAAAAGGGTTAATTTTTTGGGATGATTTATTCTGTGATGTGTTGTCAAAGAGCAAAATATTTTTTTCGGAAAACATGTTCTCAACGCCTTTCGAGAGCATGAATTTTGGTAAAAGTATATATTTATAATTTTCATGGTCTGGATCATTTAAAAATATTGGATTAAAAAAAAATCAGGGTCTACTAAAATCTAAGATTTTTTAAAATATATTTTAGAGCCAATTACAGGCACAGATTTAAAACACAAAAAACATATGTTCAGTGTCTTTTGGAGGCGTGTGTTTTAATATTTTTAGGGTCCGAAAAAATTGATTTCCTGTTCTACTGTTTGTTCTATTAAAATCGTGGTTTTTGAAATAAGAACATATTTTTTAGGTCCATTAGAGGCGTGAATTTTTAAAAATATTCTTTTCAGGTTCCATTAGAGGCGTGGACTATTTGAATACAGAACGTTTGTTCCATAAGCCGAGCTTAAAAAAGATTTCCAAGCGCGTCGGTCTTGTGCGCATCTCCGCCAGTTTGAAAGATCACGTTCTCAGATATTGTTTTCTACTTGGTCTTTCCATCTAATTCGTGGCCTTCCCCTTCTACGGGTACCATCAGTAGGCTCGCTTTTATATGCCTTTTGAGCTGGGGCTTTCTCATTCATTTGCACAACACGGCCTGTCTACTGTAGTCGCTGCAGCTATATACGACTGACTATGTCGATGTCCGCGTATAAATTGTAAAGCTCGTGGCTCATGCAATGCCGATAATCATTTTCGACGCAGATCGGCCAGTAAATATTTAGGAAAACTTTTCTTTCAAACACCCAAGAGCTGCCTCATCTGCTTGCGCAAGTACCCATGCATCAGATCCATATAACAGCACGGGTAGTATTAGCGTCTTGTAAGGTGTGAGTTTGGTCTGGCGGGAGGTGGCCTTGTCTCTAAACTGCTTACTTAGACCATAATAGCATATGTTGGCCATCACAATCCTTCTCTGAATTTCAAAACAGATGTCATTCGTTTTATTTTTGACGGTATCAAGGCATACAAAATCTTTAACTACCTCGAAGCTGTAGTTCTCAAGTTCCACAGTTGGACCTAGTCTGCTGGACGTCTTGCGCGTTGATACCAGCAGCTTGGTCTTCTCGTCGTTTACTGCCAGACCCACTTTGGCAGACTCCTTCTCAATTTGGCTGTTACCGCTCGCAATGTTCGACCCATTATATCGATGTCATCGGCGTAGGCGAGTAACATGTGTTGTTTGGTGTACAGAGTGTCATTTCTGTTCATCCTGTAACAGCCTTTTCCGGCAGGATGTTAAAAAGAAACTGTCACCTTGTCTGAATCCTCGTTCGGTATTGAAGAGCTCCGATAGGTCCTTTCCGACTTTAACTGCTGACCTTGTGCCACTTAAAGTTATCCTGCATATCCGTATTAATTTCGCAGGAATGCCGAACGCAGGCCTGTCTTTAAACGCCTCTGAAAGGATAGGGCTGTCGAATGCGGCTTTATAGTCGACGAATAGGTGAAATGTGTCGATCAGTTTTTCATGGGTCCTTTGGTGGATTTGTCAGGTCTGAAGCCGCATTGGTATGGCCCAATAATGTCATTGACCAGTGGCTTCAATCGTTCACACAGCAAACTGGATAGAACTTTATATGCGATGGGAAGAAGGCTAATTCCTCTATAGTTGGCACATATCGTCTTGTCTCCTTTTTTGTGCACGGGACACAGGATGCTGAGGTTTCAATCATTGGGTATGCATTCCTCTAGCCAAATTGTACTAATCAGCTGGTGCATGCTCCTGACCAGCATCTGACCACCAGTATTGAATAGTTCGGCTGGTAACCCATCGGCTCCTGCTGCTTTATTGTTCTTGCACCGCTGGTATACACTCTATAATCTCTTATTGGTTCTGGAGTATCGTCTTCACCGCCACCATTTGATATCAGAAACTTTTCAAAATGCTCCTTCCAGATCCTCAACACGCTGTCTGTATCTGTCACCAGGTTTCCTTCTTCATCTCTACAGGTGGATGTGCCTGCACCAAAACCTTCAGTTTGTTGTTGTACTGGTTGGTAAAATTTTCGGACTTCATTCTGACTCGTGTACATCTCGATTTGCTCACGATCACGTTTTTCTCGTTCTTTCTTCTTTTTCTGAAAACACGTTTCTCCTCTCTCCTTTTCCCCCGATAATTCTCCATCCCACGTGTTGCTATTGTCTGCAGGGTTGCCCTATACGTTGCGTTTTTCACATCAGTAGAATTACGACACTCCTGATCGTACCATGGGTTTCTTGATGGTGGTTTTTGGTACCCAAGTGTTGCTTTTGCTGCAGTTTGTAGGGAGTGGGCAATTCTTTGCCATTGTGCTCTCTACTATTATCGGAACAAGAAATGCTTTCTTTGCCATTGTGCTCTCTACTATTATCGGAACAAGAAATGCTTTCGTCAAGCAGGTGGGTATGTTGAGCGGAGTAGGCCTCGGCTACCTGTTGTGTTTGCATGTTTTCAACGTCAAGTTTCCTTGGCTGTTACAAGTTAGTCGTCCGAATCGATATTCACTCCTAGGATCGATAGGCCGTCTAAAACACTGGATGAATGCCTTCCGTTTATCACAACATGATCAATTTGATTTCTCGTTGCTTGATCAGGAGAAATCCAGGTGGCCTTGTGTATAACGACATGTTTGAATCTGATGTTGATAACTACTATGTTTTTTGCTGGCGCGATGTCAATCAACCTCATGCCGCTGTCGGATGTTTCTTCATGAAGACTGAATTTTCCGACGGTGGGGCCAAAGATATTTTCCCTTCCCGCTTTTGCAATAAAATCTCCTAGCAGAATTTTAATGTCATGGCCAGGGCAGCGATCATATGCTGTTTCTAGGCACTCATAAAATATGTCTTTGGTCTGTTCATCTTTGTCTTTGATCGGAGCATGGGCGCAAATGAGACTGATGTAGAAGAACGTCCACCTTGCGAGCAACTTTTATACGGATTATAGCAATTCGCTCATCTACTGGAGTGAATCTGGAGACGAGGAATTTTATTTTCCTCTTGACCATATATCCGCAGCCAAATTTATGTTTCGTTTCATGGCAGCTATTATACAGTACATAATCGTCTGATTTACTTACGCATGTTCCATTCCATCGCATTTCCTGTAAGGCAATAATATCGGCTTTGTACTTCTTGAGTACATCCGCCAAAGCGAAAACTGTGCCTGTTCTCTGTACAAGGTGTGCACATTCCAAGTGCAGATTCGCAGATCGTGGTCCTTTATACGTTTGTGGGGGTCGTCAACATTAGGGGGGTGTGGTTTTCTTTTTGTTTGCTTTTTCATAGTGGGAGGGGTTTTCCGAGGATGGATGGACAATTTTCTTTAGGTTCCATTTGGATGGATTTTTTAAAAAATATATATTTTTTTTCTGGTACACCAATAAGGAACTGAAAATATGGCTATCCAATACCGGGCTCTATATTGGTATATCATTTTTAGATTTCGCACAATGGACATCGGTGATAACTTTTCAAATTTTACTAATATCATTTTTGATGGATTTTTTCCAGTTAAAGCGGTTTTGAATAGGTCTTGGCATTACCTTTCCGGGCGTACAACCAGTTTGCCTGTTTTATTTAAATATTTAGAAGCACCTTCTCCCTAATCTGTTAATATATTCTCTTCACTTGTCCTATTTACTTTCCCCTCCCCCCTTCTGTGCCTAACCAAATAAAACCTCTCCAAATAAAAAGAACACAACCTTCAGGGCATTTGACACAAGGTGTACGATAGTTCTTAAGGTATTTCCGTGTTCATTGTCCTCAATTTGTTGTTAACTTAGCAAAAAGCTTTTCGACCAATGTTGACAAAAAATGGCAAAGAAGATATCAACCCAATGGTGGGTCCAACTCCATACTCAAGATTTTTGTTCACTTTTCAATATTTATTCTTAACATCCACCTTGCGAGCAACCCTTCTAAGAAAACCCCCATCTGATGAGGGGGAAACGATGTGGCATTTGCCGCATAAGACAAGCAAAATGTTATCTTTATTTTTCTTGATGGAAGGTGAATAGTCCATAGAAATGACCCAGGTTGTTGCAGAGTATAGGGGTGGTAAGCTAGCGGATGTTGATGACGATGATGGCCAACCCTTAGCCTTTGGCAAGAGATTTTCATTTTGTTTTATTTTTTTATTTTTGCAAATTCTAAAAGTGATGATATTTTTCAATTTACTTCATGACTTTATTTTTTTATTGTATTTATTTGTTTGCCCCCCTCCCCCTTTTCGCCTGCTTCTTATTCGAACTTCGTTTTTTTTTCTCACACCTTCTCCTTGAGGCAAGTAGCAACCATTTGGGGTGTTTGGCAACAATCCACCAAAAATAGGCAGGCAGTTACCATTGGTTGTTACTGCTGTTACCTTTTGTTGTTGCTATTCTTGTTGTTGTTGTTTTTGTTATTATTTTTATTTAGTTACTTTAGTTGTTAATGTTTTTGCCATTTGCCAGTACTTGTTGTTTGTTGACTTTCCCTGGCAACCCCATTCAATTTCTTCCTTCTTTCTCTTCCCCTTACTTCCTTGAGATGTACTTCGTTCTGTTTTTTTTTCGGATTATCCTTAATGTGACAGCATTTCAATTTTGTGAATTTGTGACATCTTATCATGTCAGGCATTTTGAGGAACGGCAGAAGGGGAAGGGGGAATTACGAACCACCATCCAATAAAAAAAGTGTGTCACCGTCTAGATGGGTCTACAGAAGAAAATCATTCCCCAGAGCTTTGCCACTACTTATTTTCCCTTTGTTTCACTTGTAGATGGATGATATCCTTTGGCTGTATCTTCTCTATCTCTCTCCTTTAATACCTGTGGTGGCATGTGGCATGCGACATTATCATTGCGGCAATTTTATTTATTTCATTTGTAATAAAAATACTTGCAGGGCTTTTATTACACAAAACAAAAACAGACGAAAACAGACTCTTGAGAGGAAATACGCGGGGAGGAGAGAGCGCAGGGAAGCTGCCACCAGTCACATTTCTAACTCTGGTTTTATCTACTTTTGGATATCTTGAAATGAAATTGAAATTAATTACAAAATTAGAATGAGTGTTTTTAAGTGCTGATTTCAGATGGGGAGGGAGGTGTAGCACTTGTCCAGAAGTTATGTTGTAATATGATTCAATTGTAGCCACCACCCCACTCAATTGTTCTCTGGTGGCCAACAGGGTGTTATTGAATTAACTTGACAATGAAGTGTTCCAGGGACTTGGAATATTTAAAATAAGAGGTGTCAACGTAACCAAGGAGTTCACAAATTCAATTCGGAAGTAAGGCAAATTTTTTGCAGATTATCGAATATTTAATTAAATTTGGACTACAGGTATTTGGTAATTTGAAATGCTAGCTAGTAAGAGGACAAGGGTCCTTTAATTAAGACGGAAGGAATAATACTTTTGGTGGATATCAAAAAGGATGAATTTAAAAGAAAGAAAAAACAAAATATTTTAGAATAAGGAAAAAATACGAAATAATATCCATATAGCGATGTGTGTCCGTCCGTCGGCTCCTCTGTCCATTATCGATCTATAGGCCACAATTATAAGCTGAAAATCACAACAAAACCCACGAATATGGAAAAATAATGAGAAGGGCTGTTCTGAATATTAGTAATATTCGGAAAATATTTTTTAAGGAAAATCCGGGCAAGCGTGGAATTAAAATTTAAAAATATTAAAGTTCCGTGGTAGTTGTGTAGGGTATCGTATGGTCGACTATACTGCTCCGCTCACTGGTTCAAACGTGGATTTTTTTAAAAAATATTTTTTCTAAAGGTGGGGATTTTTTTTAAATAGATTTTGAAGGACTATCCACAAGCGAGGACTTTTTAAAAGTATTTTTTTAGAGACTTTCATAGGCGTGGATTTTTATACCCTTCAATTGTAAACAAAGTACAGGTCGCATTTATGATCCGAATTGGATGAAATTTGGCACAGCTCATCTATTTGGTCCCTGGGCGAATCCTATTGAAAATCGGTTCAGATTTAGATATAGCTCCCATATAAATTTTCGTCCGATTTAAGGTAAATAGTGCACCAAAGTCCCTTTGCATCCCTCGATTTGCAAGAAATTTGGCATAGCGTAATTATTTGGGTCAAGAATGATGTTTATTAAATTCCGTGAAAATCGGTTAAGATTTAGATATAGCTCCCGTATGTATTTTCGTCCGATAGTGCACCAAACTCAATTTATATCCTTCGATTTGCACGAAATTTGTCAAGGCGTACTGAATTAAGTCTATAACGATGTTTGTTAAATTTCGTGAAAATCGGTTCAGATTTAGATATAGCTCCATATATATTTTCGTCCGATTCTAGGTAAAAAGTGCACAAAATTCCCCACATATCCTTCGATTTGCAAGAAATTTGGCATAGCGTAATGATTTGGGTCAAGAATGATGTTTATTAAATTTCGTGAAAATCGTCCGATTTAAGGTAAATAGTGCACCAAAGTACCTATATATCTTTCGATTTGCACGAAATTTGGCATAGCGTACTGTTTTAAGTCTACAACGATGTGCGTTAAATTTCCTGGAAATCGGTCCAGATTTAGATATAGCTCCCATATAAAATTTCGTCCGATTTTAGGTAAATAGCGCATCAATGTACCTATATATCTTTCGATTTGCACGAAATTTGGCATAGCGTAATAATTTGGGTCAAGAATGATGTTTATTAAATTTCATGAAAATCGGTTCAGATTTCGATACAGCTCCCATATATATTTTCGTCCGATTTAATGTAAACAGTGCACCAAAGTCCCTTTGTATCCTTCGATTTCCAAAAAAAAAATTGGCATAGCGTACTGAATTGAGTCTAGAATGATGTGTAGTAAGTTTCGGAAAAATCGGTTCAGATTTCTATATAGCTCCCAGATATTCGTCTGATTTTACATAAATGGTGCATAAAACTCCTAATGTTTGTCTGATTAACACGAAATTTTGCACAACTTATCGAACTGAGACATGAATGACGTTTTTGCGTTTTGTTGAAATTGGTGCAGATTCAGCCATAGCTTCCATATGTATTTCGTACGGGTGTCTGATTGAAATTAAATTTTTAATAGTGCGGCGTACCGAATAGGGTGTATTAATTTTGCTATAAATAGTTTTCCATAAATTTGTCCCATGGTACGCAGACGACTGACCGATCTGACCAGACGACTGACTGATCTGACCGAATTGAATTAAATTTATCATTGGTTGCAGAAAGCTTTTTTAATAAAAACATTTTTGAAGTACTATCCACAAGAACGGATTTTTTAAAAATATTTTTCGAAGAACTATTCACAGATTATAGAGAAGTTGCTTTTAAATTTTCAGTAAAAGGTAAAGGAAAGAAAAGTTTTTTGAAGAACAAGGAGTATATTTTTTAAAAATATTTTTTCAAAGACGACTATACACAGGCGTGGATTTTTTAAAAATATTTTTTCAAAGACCGAATATTTTACATATATTTACTTCAATACCTTACCTTTAGAATGTACAACAATAAATCCAATTATAATTCTTACCTGAAAGAAAAAGAAAAAAATTATTAGTAAATTTTCAAAAATTTCCTATTTCAAAAAAAATATATATATATTTTATACACATGTGAAAACTGTACCATTTAAAATCAAGAATAATACAATACATACACAAATCCCCTAAAACAAAAATGTAATTATTTCTCTTTTTTTTCTAGGAAGTAAATTACAAACAAGGACATCATAAACATGTATAAGAGGAAACAATGTTACAACAAAATGCCAGAAATCCTTTTTTCAATATTTACCTTAGGAAAAAAAACAATTCAATTTTTTGTTTTGTTTCAAAGTAATTGGAAAGTAAAAAATGTCAATGGATGGAAGGACAAAGAACAAAAACAACAATAAAGACAAATAAAATAGAAAATAATAAAAATCGAAAGGACATCATCAACAGAATCCCTCTTAGGGTAGCTATAAATGAAAAAGGTAACATTGACCATTATTATAACAATGATAAACCCAGCCACCTGTCCTTCCCAGCAAAAAGGCCTTTGGCAGACAATTTTTCAAAATGGCATTGACTAAAGTAATAAGAGAGAGAGATAGACAAATGGCTGTTCATGGAAAGGATTGATAATAAACCGAGATGAAGGTCCTCGACAAGGCGATAATTGCCAAGAGGAAAGGTCATTGATAATTTGTACTTGTATTTACTTAGGAGGGTGGCGTAGGTGGGTGGATAGATACCAAGCAACGGCTCTGATTGACTTTAACATGGCGAAGTCCAGGCTTATCTTGGTCCCTCTTTCATATCAATTGTGAACACTGACCTCCCCGCAGTGCCACCTGGGGAGCTATTTTCATTACCCGATGAAATAGTGAGCTAATATATGCCGCGTGATCACCCATAAGAACTATAAAAAAATGGGTTGAGGCTTCGGGTTAGTTGCCCACTCTCGGAAAACCCAACCTACTATGAAAAAGCAAAGAAAAAGAAAACCAAACCCCCCTAATGTTGACAACCCCCGCAAACGTGTATATAAAGGACCACGATTTGCGAATCTGCACTTGGAATGTGCGCACTTTGTACAGAACAGGCGCATCAGATGATTACGCTCTGTATTATAGCTGTCATGAAACGAGACATGAATTTGGCTGCGGATTTACGGTTAACAGGAGAATTAAAGACCTCGTCTCCAGATTCACTGCAGTGGATGAGCGAATTGCTATAATCCGCATAAAAGCGAAGTTCTTCTACATCAGTTTTATTTGCGCCCATGCTCCGAGCGAAGACAAAGATGAGCAGAACAAAGACATATTTTACGAGTGCCTAGAAACAGCATAAGATCGTTGCCCTGGCCATGACATACAAATGCTGCAAGGAGATTTTAATGCAAAAATGGGAAGGGAAAATATATTTGACCCCTCCGTCCGAAAATTCAGCCTCCATGAAGAAACATCAGAAAACGGAATGAGGTTGATTGACTTCGCGGCAGCAAAAAACATGGTAGTTAGCAGCACCAGATTCAAGCATCTCGATATACACAAGACCACTTGGATTTATCCCGACCGAACAACGAGAAATCAAATCGAACATTTTGTAATAGACGGAAGGCATTCATCCAGTGTTTTAGACGTCCGATCGATCCGGGGAGCGAATATCGATTCGGACCATTACCTTGTGGCAGCCAAGGTACGCACCCGTCTTAATGTAGCAGCAATGGTACGATCTAATCTAACACGGAAATTTGACGTCGAAAAGCTGCAAACACAACAGATAGCAGAAGCCTACTCCGCTCAACTTACCCAACTGCTTGACGAAAGCAACCCCTGTCCCGATAATAATATAGAAGCACAATGGCAGAGAATTGCCTACTCCATACAAACTGCAGCGATAGCAACACCACCATCCAAAGACAACCATCAAGAAATCAGTGGTACGATCAGGAGTGTCGTAATGCTACTGATATGAAAAACGCAGCGTAGAGGGCAAACATGCGGACAGTAGTAACACGCAATGCGATGCAGAACTATCAGGAGAAAAGGAGAGGGGAGAAACGTATTTTCAGAAAAAAAGAAGAAAGAGCAAGAAAAACGTGAGCGTGAGCAAATCAATATGTACAGGAGTTAGAATGAAGTCCGAAAATTCTACCAACGGGTAAAACACCAAACCGAAGGCTTTGGTGCAGGCACATCCTCCCGTAGAGAGGAAGAAGGACACATGACGACAGATTTTGAAAAACTTCTGATATCAAATAGTAGCAGTGAAGTGGATACCCCAGAACTAATATGAGATGATGGTATAGAGTGTATACCACCTAGCCAAGATGAACTCAAAATATCAATCAATCGCCTGAAGAATAATACAGCAGCAGGTGCCGATGGGTTACAAGCCGAACTACTCAAGACAGATGGTCAGATTCTGGTAAGGAGCATGCACCAGCTGATTAGTACAATTTAGCTAGAAGAATGCATGCCAATGATTGGAACCTCATCCTGTGTCCCGTGAACAAAAAAGGACACAAGACGATATGTGCCAACTATAGAGGAATAAGTTCCTACCCATCGCATATAAAGTGCTATCCAGCGTACTGTGTGAACGACTGAAACCAATGGTCAATTACATTATTGGACCATACCAATGCGGCTTCAGACCTGGCAAATGCACCATTGACCAGATTTTCACTCTGCGCCAAATCCTGAAAAAAAGGGACGAAAAACACATCGACACATTCCACCTATTCGTCGACTATAAAGCCGCATTCGACAGCCCTATCCGTTCAGAAGTGTATAAAGCTATATCTGCGTTTGTCATTCCTGCAAAATTAATTCGGCTCTGCAGGATAACTTTAACAGGCACAGGATCAGCAGTTAAAGTCGGAATGGACCTCTCGGAGCCCTTTAATACCGAACGAGGATTCAGACAACGTGACAGTTTTTCGTGTGATATTTTTAACATCCTGCTGGTCATACGAGATGCAAAGGTCAACAGAAATGACACTATGAGAAATAGTCTGCCAAAATGGATCTGACAGTAAACGACGAGAAGACCAAGCTGATGGTATTAAGGCGCAAGACGTTCAGTAGACTCGGACCAACTGTGGAATTTGAGAACTACAGCTTCGAGGTAAAGATTAAAGATTTTATATACCTTTTGAAATTCGGAGAAGGATTGTGATAGTCAACAGATGCTATTATGGTCTAAGTAAGCAGTTTAGAAACAAGGCCACCTCCGGGCAAACCAAATTCACACTTTACATTCACGCTTCATTAGATCTTGAAAAACGGGTCTATATTTTATAGTAATTTATTTTTATAGTAACTTTTTAGGAGTTTAAAGACTAACTTTATTTTCTATGTCAGCAACAGGAGTGTGTTGGGACACAACAAACGATAACCAATTTCCTTGAAAAGGCAATAATAAAAAGAGAAAAATGAAGTTCTAGATATGGCAGAAACATGTCAGTGATAAAGAAAACAAAGTCAATTTTTCATAAACACTTCATACGACAGCACCGCCCTCCCCCCACATCCTTCTTGCATTATTGTCCTTCTAACAAAACAATTCAATTTTTCTCTATGTCGCCAGGATATTAAAAACCTTTATCATATTTCCACACAAGTGAAGTAGCTGGCAATTCCGATTGACATACATCGATGTAAGCATGTGTGTTATGAAGTGAAGTTCGTATTTAAAAAATCGTCTTAAATTTTTAATTTATATTTACATGTATGGGCTGGTGTAAATATAACTGTAAATGTTTTATTTATTGTTAAATATTGTTGACTACCTTTGGTGCATACTTTTAGGCTGTTGAAGGTTTTTTTTCCAGCCTTTATATCAAAATTTTCTTTCATACCATTTTCCCCAGAACCAGAAAATATCTTGGCAGGGAAAATATTCTACCTATACCTACACACTCACACACAACACAGACAAAATGTTTTGTTAAAATATTTTTCGTTGCATACTTTTAGGGGGAGCAGGAGGCGGAGGAGTAATATAAATAATCAGTGATTTATGGCTGATGTCTATTATATTTTTTTGTGCAAGTTTATTCGCAAAGCAAATGCCTCCCTCCCTCTTTCTCACTATCTGTCTTGACATCAAACGTTCATTCTAATAAATATTCCCCCCCCGAGGAAATGTTTGGCCTGTGTAACAAACCATACTCCATATAAACACTCAACCTCCATTTTTTTGCTTGCAAGTCCTTTGTCTTTGTCTTTGCTTGTCGATCCGATCCCTCTCATGAAGAAATATTTCAAAACTACATTTTGTTGTTCTTGTAAGCAATAAATATCAATAAAATGTCGTTTGCTTGTTGTTCGTTCGTTCGTTTTTTCCTGTCGTCTTCTTCTTCCTCTGCGTATTGAATATATTAGATTTTATTCATGGCCTTTTGCAGAAAAAATCAAAAACAAAAAGTTGTTGAAAGGCAATATTATCTATACTTGTAGAGAGGACGAGAGAGGGGTATGTGTGGGAGTAGGAGTAAAACTTTAATATTTGTTGAATCTAAATAAATTTATAATATTTGCTTCAATGATCTTTAATAAAGCTCAGAAAATGAAACAAATCGATTATCTATGACATCCCAAAGATATGCAATAGTTTTAAAGTAACAACAATACGATATACCTTAAAAATAGGCAATAGATTGAAAATGTTTCATATTTGTTGCATATCATAAGGATATTACTTCTTTTACGTGTTTATAGATTTATACTAGCAAAGTGCTCGCTACTTCGTATGCGGAAAGGGAATGCAAAAAATATAATAATAATTCCAGTAGTGTTGGCGGTTTATTTGGGATACCATTTGTATTTTGTTTTTGCAAAATAGTCAGGCTGAATCCCAGTTTGTTGTTTTTATAAAAAAAAACAACTATTTATTAGTGGGAAATAATAATTAATAATAGTTCGGAACTCCACCCTTATTCCTACATCCAATATTTTCCGAAATCTCTTTCTTATTTCCACTATACAGATTAAAACCAGTAAGGAAAGTAGTGAAGTCGGACGGGTCCGACTATATGATACCCTTTACCACTTTTGCTATATTCAAGAGATAGATCCTAGCATACCTTGCATTATTGGAGGACCATTGACATGAATTTGGACTAAATTAAATATGTGATATGTGTCTATATGTGAGCGTACGTAACTATAAAGTCAATAGCCGGGTACATTTGTACATTTTTATACTTTACACCATAATGTGGAGGGTATATTGAGGTTTTTTTCTGTTTATAACCCTATAAATATATAATTCTATGACGATTGAAGCATTTCAGACTGTCTATTGTAATTACTCCTGCCTCTAAACGAATTGAGATAGATAGCCAAAATTTCTCATAAAGTTGTCTTTTGTCTGCAGGCAGGTGAAGTTCGAAGATGAGCTACATCAGCCCACGCTTAGGCATTGCCCCATATAAGGGTACCCCCTAATTTTCGAAATTTTTGGATTCTTGAGTGCGCTCTTCATGCAAATTCGCCTCAATTTGGTACAATAGGTTATTTATGGTTACCAAATTTATCCACCAAAAATTAGAAATATCTGTCCACTTTTTCTGGTAGCACCCATATGACAATATCCCCCAATTTTCGTCATTTTGAGGTTCTTGAGCGCGATTTCAACCGTGGTGTGCGGATTGATGGGTACATCAATCCTCGTACTCAATTCCATACTCTAACAGTAATTTTAATCATAAATTTCAGGATCCAAGGCATATGCGTTCACATAGATCCAAATCGTACCATATTTAGTACCATTTAATACTTTTCGTTTGAATTTCCAACACTGTCTCAATCCTGTACTCTAACAGTAATTGTATTTTGAAATATAAGTTTTCCATCTCTATCCTTTCACTCAAATGTAAATTGTACTAAACTTAGTACCATTTAGCACACATAATTACGCATTTTCATCCTACACTCCAACCTTAATTTTAATTCCAAATTTTAGGAATTTTTATTGCAAAATTCTGGAGTCTAGCTTTATCCGTTCACACATAATCAAGTTCTACTAAATATAGTACCATTTAGTGCACATAAGTACTATGCTTCCATATCTCAATTCTATATTCCGACAGCAACCATTATTCCAAATTTTAGGTTTCGAGCTCTCACCGTCCACCCAAATACAAATTGTACCATACCCAAATCCAATGATACCAGCAATCTGCATATGTCAGAAAATCCAATTCACACATTAATATCGACCATAAATTAAATTTAAGTACCATTTAATACGAAATTTCATGATTCGAGCTCTACAGGTTCACCCAAATCCAAATTTTCCATTTAGTACACATTATTTCCATAAGTACCATGTTCAAACATCCTCAGTGATCCTACCCCAATGCTACACCCCGAAAGTGATTCTAAATCCAAGCTTCAAGATTCAAACACCATAGATTCATCCACAATTCAAATTGTACCAAATTTAGTACAAAGTAGTACGAATTTCCAGAACCTCCTTCTTACCCCAAACCAACACCCCCACAGTGATCCAAAATCCAAGTTTCAGGATTCCAACTCTTTCGGTTCACCCACAAATCAAATAGAACACAATAGAACACATTTACAAAACTTCCAACATACCACAATCCTACACGTCCACGGTGATCCTAAATCAAAATTTCAGGATTCCAACTCTATCAGTTCACCCACAATTCAAATTGTACCAAATTTAGTACAAAGTAGTACAAATTTCAAAAACTTCCTACATATTTCAATCTTACGCCTTAAAAGTGATCCTGACTCCAAATTTCATGATTCTATTGGTTCATCTAAAATAAAATTGTACCAAATTTAGTACCCAATAATACTAATTTGTTAAACTGAATCCTGACCCTAATCCTACATCCCTACAATGATCCTAACTTCAAACTTCATTGTTCTAGGTCTATCGATTCACCAAAATCCAAATTGTACCAATTATAGTACGATTTAGTACTTTTCGTACACATAAGTAACAAATTTCCAAAACTACGTACATATCCCAATCCTACACTCCGACGGTTATGTTACCTTCAATTTTCAGTATTCAAGCTCGGTTTGTACCTCCAAATCAAATTTGTGTCAAATATAGTACCATATAGTACTTTTCGTACACATGAGTACACGCTTTCCAAACTCTCCTCATATCGACTACCTACTTCTCAACCTTAATTTGCATTCTAAATTTCAAGTTTTTAGCTCAATTCATTCACATGCTACGAAATTGTACCAAATTTAGTACATTTCAGTACTTTGGCATACTTATAGTTCGAATTTCCAAAAAGCTAAATCTTTTTCTGCTACATCTATTCTACACTCCATCAGTGACCCTCAATCCAAATTGCAGAGTTCTATCTCTCCTGGTTCGCCAAATACAAATGATACCATATTTAGTACTTCTCATACCGTTCTAGTACGAATTTCCAAAAACCCAGCCTTATCTGTCACCTTTGGACCAAGAGTGACACTCGCCCAAAATTTCAAGATTCTAGCTTCAGCCGTTTCGTCTGATGAATCGTTAAATCAGTCAGTCAATCATTTTACTCTTTTATAAGTATAGATAAATTTAGTAAGTTTAGTAATTTTCGTACAGTTATAGGTCGAATTTTCAAAAACCCCTTTTTTATCTTTCTAACTTTCATCAGGGACCCACATTCCAAATTTCAGAATTCTAGCTCTTCCCGTTCATCTAATACAAAGGGTACCATATATTTGGTACATTTTAGTACTTTTCGTACTCTTCTAGTTCGAATTTCCACGCCTACACACCAACAAGAACCCATACTCAATATTTCAAGCTTCTAGCTTTAGCCGTTTCGTCTGAAAAAAATTCTTTAAAAAATCCACGCCTTATTGTTGGGCCTTCTAAAAAAATTCTTTAAAAAATCCACGCCTTATTGTTGGGCCTTCTAAAAAAATTCTTTAAAAAATCCACGCCTTATTGTTGGGCCTTCTAAAAAAATTCTTTAAAAAATCCACGCCTTATTGTTGGGCCTTCTAAAAAAATTCTTTAAAAAATCCACGCCTTATTGTTGGGCCTTCTAAAAAAATTCTTTAAAAAATCCACGCCTTATTGTTGGGCCTTCTAAAAATATTCTTTAAAAAATCCACGCCTTATTGTTGGGCCTTCCAAAAAAAAAAATTCTTTAAAATTATCCATCCCCAAAATTATCCACCTAATTTTGGATGCCTATATGAGTTTCCTAAAAGTATGCTTTACAATTTGTTATAATTTTCAGTCAAAGGTATTATGATTATTATTATAGTTGTTATATTTTTCTATTATTATGCATTTGTGTATTAATAAATTACATTTTAGATTTTTTTTAGCAAAAAAAAAATAATAATTTTCCATATAATCAAAAAATGTTGATAATAAATTATTATCTGTTGTTGTTGTACATGGATCATTGTATGTACATTTGTGTGCGGCTGTGAGTGCTTGTGAATGCCTATTGTAATACATAGTACTTTTGTGTTGTAATTTACTACATAAAATTCTGTAAAATTATTTTACATGCTGACATATAATAATAAACAACAAAAACTATAACAACAATGTGAGACAAAGCCTAAAATAATTGCCACTCAAATCTATGGATTTCAGATTTTTGTTATAATTAAAAATATTTTTTTTCTGAAATAATTTCCAAAAATTTTTCATTTTTTTCCCCTACTCTCTCTCTCTCTCCTGTCCTGCTGACAGCCATTGCTGAGTAATTTATATTGGCCTTTATTTTTATAATTGTAGACAATAGCAATGACAATCTAATTTTGGTTGATATGTCCCTTTGACCCTCAGGGCATATCAAAATAAAATTTTAATAAATTGAAATCAAATTTTGGTAAAGGATTTTTGATTTTCAGGGCAGATTTAAAACAAAATTAATTTTTGTCTAATAAATTTTGTCAAAATGTCAATAACATTTATCATAATAATTTTTTCCCATAGCTCTTTAATAAATAATTTCATAATTTTACCCTCGAAGTACCAGCGGAAGAAGAAGAAGTTAGTCCTTGTTCATTACCATATTTCTAAAATTAGTAAATAATTCAGGGCGTATTAAATATACACACCCATTTGAAACACCTTTTTACAACAAGAAGACAGCAAAACCCATGTAGTTGTGGTTGTTTTCTTAATTTTCCCCAGACCCTCCATCTCTTCCTCTCTCTCATCTCCCTCTCCTGCTCTCCTTATTTGCCTTAACAATTTAAATAAGCAATTAGCTATTGTCTGTCTGTTTCTAGCTTAGCTACACTCGCTCAAATGGATTTTCTTTACACACCAACTAACAAATAATAATTATATAATAGATACAATGGAATATATGTGCATGTGTGTGTGTGTGTTGGTGGGGTGAGGAGAAACCTTGTAATATTTTTCACATTTCAAATGATAGAGAATTTTCGGTTAGGATATAGAATTTCATGTGAAAACCGACATACACACACATATGCAAAATGACGAGGGAACACATAGAGGAGGGCCGGGTGGAACAGAGGCTAGGGAAAATGATGGTTACAACAGGAAACCGGAAACTGAATCATACATAAATTTCATAGATAACAAAAGGATTTTCTATATAAAATTATTCTCTTTTCTCTTCCACCCCTCCCCAGCCATTATTCTCCTCTCACACACTCATACACTTTCCACACAATTTCACTCGATTTATTACATTTTGTAAAAGTAGTGTGGAATGTAGTTTTAAAAGGGAAATTAGGGAAGGGAGGAGGGGGGAAGAAGAAGCATTAAGTATGATATAATTATTTTTTAAAAAATAATTAGCAGCAACAAGGGGGGAGGGGGGTAGTATTAAACTACCAGGATTTATGTGTGGTAACATAAACAGAGAATAAGGATATTAGTGAGAGAGGAGAAGGTTGAGAGAACTGCCAAAAGGATAATAAATTCTGAGTACTTGGAAAAATTAGAAACCATAAATAATTCAATGTAGAATTAATTAAGAATATTTATTTTGGATTTTTTAAAGAATACTTTTAGAAGGCCACAATAAGGCGAGGGTAGTGTAGGGGATGATAGATACCAAGCAACGGCTCTGATTGACTTTAACATGGCGAAGTCCAGGCTTATCTTGGTCCCTCTTTCATCTCAATTGTGGACACTGACCTCCCCGCTGTGCCACCTGGGGAGCTATTTTCATCACCCGATGAAATAGGGAGCTACTATGTGCCGCGAGTTCACCCATAAGAACTATAAAAAATGGATTAAGGCGTCGGGTTAGTTGCCCACTCTCGGAAAACCCAATCTACTATGAAAAAGCAAAGAAAAAGAAAACTAAACCCCCCTAATGTTGACGACCCCGCAAACGTATAAAGGACCACGATCTGCGAATCTGCACTTGGAATGTGCGCAAGTTGTACAGAACTGGCGCAGTTTTCGCTTTGGCGGATGTACTCAAGAAGTGCAAAGCCGATATTATTGCCTAACAGGAAATGCGATGGAAAGGGACAGACGTAAGTAAATCAGACGATTACGCCCTGTAATATAGCTGCCATGAAAAGAAACATGAATTTGGCTGCGGATTTAGGGTCAACAGGAGAATAAAAGACCTCGTCTGAAGATTCACTCCAGTATAAGAAAAACGTGAGCGTGGACAATAAGGCGTAGATTTTTTAAAGAATATTTTTAGAAGGGCCAACAACAAGGTGTGGATTTTTAAAGAATATTCTGAGAAGGGCCAACAACAAGGCGTGGATTTTTAAAGAATATTTTTAGAAGGGCCAACAAAAAGGCGTGGATTTTTTAAAGAAGATTTTAGAAGGGCCAACAAAAAGGCGTGGATTTTTTAAAGAAGATTTTAGAAGGGCCAACAAAAAGGCGTGGATTTTTTAAAGAAGATTTTAGAAGGGCCAACAAAAGGCGTGGATTTTTTAAAGAAGATTTTAGAAGGGCCAACAAAAAGGCGTGGATTATTTCCCTAAATACCCTTCTTATCACCCTTTGATTAAAATTCCCAACCATAAAACCGCCTGACATTTGACTAGAAAATTATTAAATAAACAAACAAATAATAAAAAACAAAAAAGATGTTTATTATAACAATTTTCATAAAAGCGAATATTTAATGTAAATAATTGTCGACATTTAAAATTCCATAAGGCACACAAGGATGCTACACACACAGATATAAAAATGCCATACCACATTCCATTTTTCCCAGATTAAATGACATGAAAATAAAAACCAAAACTCTTTCCACAATAACAAACAAAAAAAAACATTTAAAAACAAAATAAATCTCCATAGAATTTTAAAAAAGTTTTATGGCAAAAAAAAAATAATATTACCCTAGTAACATACTGAATTTAATATTCCACTCCAGCAAAGGACACACAGACACAACACGCATACATGTACACGCATCATTCGGATATATAAAACCCGAAAAATTTTTATCACATAAAATCCCCTCCAGAAAGCAAAGTGAATAAAAAATATGCGTGTTTGTGTGTGTGTGTGTATCAAATCCAACACAAAAAAGGATTAAATGCTGGGGAATAAAATAAAGCAACAGTAAATGAAAATAACAAAATAACAAAAAAATGACAACAACAAAAGTTGATTTTAAATAAAAAAAAAAAACAACAACAACAAATGGAAAATAAAACATGACAAATTTTCTTTAAATAAATAAATACAGCTCCACATACGAAGCAACCACACAGACGCATGTATCAACTGAATGACTGCAAATTATATCACCCATACACAAATGCCAAAGGATTTGCATTAACAAATGTGAACATACTACCTTAACCAACACAATAGATAAGGGGATTATAACAAAAAATATTCTTTAAAAAATCCACGCCTTGTTGGTCTCTGGAAAAAATATTCTTTAAAAAATCCACGCCTTGTTGGTCTCTGGAAAAAATATTCTTTAAAAAATCCACGCCTTGTTGGTCTCTGGAAAAAATATTCTTTAAAAAATCCACGCCTTGTTGGTCTCTGGAAAAAATATTCTTTAAAAAATCCACGCCTTGTTGGTCTCTGGAAAAAATATTCTTTAAAAAATCCACGCCTTGTTGGTCTCTGGAAAAAATATTCTTTAAAAAATCCACGCCTTGTTGGTCTCTGGAAAAAATATTCTTTAAAAAATCCACGCCTTGTTGGTCTCTGGAAAAAATATTCTTTAAAAAATCCACGCCTTGTTGGTCTCTGGAAAAAATATTCTTTAAAAAAAATCCACGCCTTGTTGGTCTCTGGAAAAAATATTCTTTAAAAAATCCACGCCTTGTTGGTCTCTGGAAAAAATATTCTTTAAAAAATCCACGCCTTGTTGGTCTCTGGAAAAAATATTCTTTAAAAAATCCACGCCTTGTTGGTCTCTGGAAAAAATATTCTTTAAAAAATCCACGCCTTGTTGGTCTCTGGAAAAAATATTCTTTAAAAAATCCACGCCTTGTTGGTCTCTGGAAAAAATATTCTTTAAAAAATCCACGCCTTGTTGGTCTCTGGAAAAAATATTCTTTAAAAAATCCACGCCTTGTTGGTCTCTGGAAAAAATATTCTTTAAAAAATCCACGCCTTGTTGGTCTCTGGAAAAAATATTCTTTAAAAAATCCACGCCTTGTTGGTCTCTGGAAAAAATATTCTTTAAAAAATCCACGCCTTGTTCTGGTCTCTGGAAAAAATATTCTTTAAAAAATCCACGCCTTGTTGGTCTCTGGAAAAAATATTCTTTAAAAAATCCACGCCTTGTTGGTCTCTGGAAAAAATATTCTTTAAAAAATCCACGCCTTGTTGGTCTCTGGAAAAAATATTCTTTAAAAAATCCACGCCTTGTTGGTCTCTGGAAAAAATATTCTTTAAAAAATCCACGCCTTGTTGGTCTCTGGAAAAAATATTCTTTAAAAAATCCACGCCTTGTTGTTATCTGTAAAAAATATTCTTTAAAAAATCCACGCCTGTTCTCTTCAAAAAATATTCTTTGAAAAATCCACGCCTTGTTGGTCTCTGGAAAAAATATTCTTTAAAAAATCCACGCCTTGTTGGTCTCTGGAAAAAATATTCTTTAAAAAATCTGTATTGGTTTAAAAAAATATTCTTTAAAAAATCCACGCCTTGTATTGGTTTAAAAAAATATTCTTTAAAAAATCTGGAAAAAATATTCTTTAAAAAATCCACGCCTTGTTGGTCTCTGGAAAAAATATTCTTTAAAAAATCCACGCCTTGTTGGTCTCTGGAAAAAATATTCTTTAAAAAATCCACGCCTTGTTGGTCTCTGGAAAAAATATTCTTTAAAAAATCCACGCCTTGTTGGTCTCTGGAAAAAATATTCTTTAAAAAATCCACGCCTTGTTGGTCTCTGG